>NC_060051.1:7928264-8231633 GCF_905333055.1 Maniola jurtina
GGCGCTTAAATTTGCCCTGTCGCTAGATCTCTCTCAGCTGGTCCAAGAAGCAACTCGAGTTCCCGACGTTGACGGTCACACACCTAATTGTTTGGACCTTCTGCTGACTACTGACCCAGACCGGTTCTCAGTGTCAGTTGCGGCCCCTCTGGGCTCTTCTGACCACTGTGTGGTAAAGGCGGTATTGAACTATCACCCTCTTGACTCTGGTCCCACCGGAACAAGACGGGTGTGGCGATACAAGTCGGCAGATTGGGATGAGATGCGGCACTTCTTCGCATCGTACCCCTGGCGGCAAATTTGCTTCTCTTCTAGTGATCCATCAAGCTGTGAACAAGCCATTTCGGAAGTGATACGTCAAGCGATGGAGTACTTCATACCATACGCTGACGTATCATTAGATAGCAAAGTTCCCCGGTGGTTCAACACTGAATGTGCCCGTGCAGCGGCACACAAAAACTCAGCTTTTGTAGCGTGGGCAGAAGCCCGCACTGCAAAAGCCCCGGATATCAGCACGAAGAAGAGAGCTTTCAACCTTGCCGCTAAATCCTACAAGAAGGTTTTGAAGAACGCTTGTTTTAACCGCACCAATCGCATTGGGGCCAAATTAGCATCCTATCCACGAGGTAGTAAAGCTTTTTGGTCCCTCTCGAAGTCGGTTGAAGCAAATTTTTGTCGTCCCTCGCTGCCACCTTTGCTGAAACCTGATGGTTCGCTGGTCTTTACCGCAACAGATAAAGCTAATCTTCTAGCGGCTCTGTTCGCTGAAAATTCACGACTTGTTGTCGGGAGTGCCTCTCCACCCTCTTTACCATCCTGCGGCTCTGCTATGGCAGAGATTCTCGTTCGCCAAAAAGAGGTGTTGAAAGTGCTCCGCAACTTGGATGTGAACAAGGCCAGTGGTCCAGACGGGATACCAGCTATAGTCTTGAAGATCTGTGCTCCCGAGTTGTCTCCTGTCCTAACACGCGTGTATCGCCTCTCTCTAACAACTGCTCAAGTCCCAAAAGCTTGGAAGCTTGCCAACGTACAGCCGGTCCCCAAAAAGGGAAGTCGTGCCGACCCGGCCAACTACAGGCCTATCGCAATCACCTCCATTCTTTGTAAAAGTTTGGAGCGTGTATTGAATAACAGGCTACTGGCATACCTCGAAGAAAATGACCTCCTGTCGGATCAACAGTACGGGTTCAGACGTAATCGGTCCACAGGAGATCTTTTAGTGTATGCCACGCACATCTGGGGTGAGGCCATCGAGAAATATGGTGAAGCACTAGCTGTCTCACTTGACGTCTCGAAGGCTTTTGACCGGGTTTGGCATGAAAGCCTTTTAAGCAAGCTTCCGGCTTACGGGATACCCACTAGTCTCTGCGACTGGATATCAGATTTCCTGAGCGGACGATCATTTCGAGTAGTCGTAGATGGCTCCTCGTCTGATCTAATGGCAATTAATGCCGGTGTCCCTCAGGGATCAGTTCTCTCTGCAACACTTTTTTTGCTGCACATAAACGACGTGCTAAAACCCGGTATCTTTGGGTACGCGGACGACAGCACCGTTACAGAGAGATATATATCCGGTCCCCGTGCAAGTGGAGCTGAGATCCTAGAGCATAGAAAGGCCTTGGTTGAACGCGTTGATTTGACCTTGAAGGAGGTGTCCGACTGGGGGGACGCCAATCTTGTCAAATTTAACGCCACCAAAACGCAAGCGTGTTTATTCACCGCGAAACGGAGTCCATTCCCACTTACTCCGACTTTCCGAAGTATACCCGTTCCGATTACCGATAGTGTTGAGCTTCTAGGAATCAACATTTCGTCCAATCTCAACTTTGGACAATGCATCGAATCCAAGGCAAAAACAGCTGGCAAGAAACTTAGCATCCTCAACAAAGTCAAGCGGTACTTCACGCCGGAACAGCTTCTCACCCTGTACCAAGCTCAAGTTCGATCGTGCATGGAGTACTGCAGCCATTTATGGGATGGCTCTGCCAAGTACCAGCTCGAAGCATTGGATTCGGTGGATCGCCGAGCTAGAAGACTCATTGGTGACGAAGCACTGATGAAAACTAAACTCCAAAGTTTAGAACATCGGCGTAAAGTTGCCAGTCTATCGGTATTCTACAGGATATATTTCGGAGAGTGTGCACAAGAACTCTTTGACCTGGTTCCTCCTTCACCTTTCTACCATCGTACTGCCAGGCATCGTCAAGGTCTGCATCCGTACGTAGTCGAAATTCCTCGAACACGTACGAAACGATTTGCTTCCTCTTTCCTAATTCGAACCGCTAGGATATGGAACGCCCTTCCGGCGTCAGTTTTCCCTTCCACCTATAATATGGGTACCTTCAAGTCAAGAGTGAATAGGCAACTTCTAGGCAAGCGCGCTCCATCTTAGGCTGCATCATCACTTGCTAGCAGGTCTGATTGCAGCCAAGCGCTAGTCTATATAATTTAAAAAAAAAAAAAAAATAACCTTCCTTATCTTGTAGTCTTACGGCCGTATTCACAATCATTACTATGAGGTCTCACAGTGCGCTCGAACGCATAGTGTAGGTTCCACCAATCAGATCATTGTAAATTGACGTGATACAGTCATCTGATTGGTGGAACCGACACTGTGCGTTCGAGCTATACTATGAGACCTCATAGTAACGTTTGTGAATACGGTCGTTAGTGATTTAGTATTTTTCAAACCCGCATTGTATAGCGTGCAAAACTCGGGTCAATGCCCCACCTACGACACGGCATTGACTTCTAGTGGTCTATTTACGAAACGTTCTTTGACCTCTAGCGTCAGTCAAATGTTTTATTTGCGATATATTGTGAACTTTTAAAAAGATACAGGATTTTTCATATTATTTATTCGTAATTTTTGTGTGGTATCGTATCAGTAATCATTAGTACTATTGCCTGTCTTCATTTTTGCTAGTGTTTTGGGTTACGCCCTGTATGTAGATTATTATAGCAGTAACAGAAATTCTGTGATCAACTCATATTACGGTTCACGAAGCTTGTTGAAAAGCAAGTGGACGGACGGACGGACGGATAGACAATGGAGGCTTAGTAATAGGGTCCCGTTTGCACCCTTCGATTACGGATCCCTAAAAACAAGTCATCATTAATTTAACAGTCTAATCATTAAAGTACCTACTAATTTTATGTATCTGTAAATAATTGAGCACCGACCTAGGAATTAGTACTTATTTTAAAGACAGTTATTTTCACTATAAGAATATATGTATTATGATAATTGCAAAATAAACAAATAGCTCACGTAGCATTCTTTTTAAAAACATTAGTTTTTCAATTTTATTTTATTTTTTATATACAAAAAATAATTATCGATACCTCTAAAATCATTTTTTGCAGTTATAGCTTGACTAAGCTGAAATGACGCGTCCCACTTCATGATTTAGTTGATTTAGATATGTGAGTGCAAATATTAATAACTATATTCCATTTGTGTGCGAGCGTCGACTGTTCCGTTAACTAGGATCCAATTGTCGACTAGTCGCTTGACAAAATCCGGCAGCACCCATAGTATGGAGCTGTGCTGGCGCATTGTATTCAAAATTCAAAAATTCAAAATTAAAAATATTTTTATTCAATTAGACTTTTACAAGTTCTCTTGAATCGTCAAAGCATCTACCACTGGTTCGGAATGCCTTTCCTACCGAGAAGAACCAGCAAGAAACTCGGCGGTTGGCGGTATATGTAACAATGCTTCCACTCTCGCGCGCATTTGGCATCATTTTATGACTAGTTGGTCAACAAATCCGAGAACAACGAATCAAATCAAATCAAATCAATTCAAATCATTTTTATTCAAGTAAACTTTTACAAGTGCCTTCGAATCGTCAAAATAAGCTACCACTGGTTCGGAACGCTTCAAGTTAACCGGCAACTGAATGACCAATTACAATGGCATTTTTATGTGTATTGCCTCCGTATTTTAAATTTGCTTGTATATGTAAATTGCGGTGATGAGGTGCGTCATTTCAAATTAGACGAGCTATAACAGATTTTTGGTCAAAGCACGCCAGTATGGTGGAGTGCAAGATAATACAACGAAAAAACAAGATGGCCGACGACGACTGATCTTAGAAAATCATCCCAAAAGTTACGACTTCTCTGTAAAAACTGCGCCATTGTCCAAAGAAGAATATTCGTTTCATTCTTTGATTAGCGGTTTACCATTTAAATAATACTCATTAAACTTAGATTGTTTAATGCCTCTGATTTCTTTTTCTATTTCCTGCAAAGTTTTATCCTTAGTTTCATTTAGAATGAAATATAATATCAACAAACTCACAGCCACGTGAAGTGCGTAGATGCCAAATGTACCTTCAATTCCTGTTTTCTCCATCATCAGTGGAGTAAAATTCATAACAAGTGTGAATAAAACAGTAAAAACTATACCCGATGCACAAACGCCTGCACCTTTGTGTTCCAATGGAAATATTTCGCACATTATTGCAAAACTTGAAGGTATAATTCCTACGTTAACAACGAAAATATTTGATACAATAATTAAAGGGATAAACCACCAATACACGGATTCTCCGATATTATAACGAGATTTCAAAAATGCAATTACACTTGTAAGACACATCAAAAACACACAAGTTACACCAGAAGTAAATAGTAAGGTCCGTCTTTTACAACATCGTATCACAAAACATGACAATATTAACCCAGCTAATGTTAATATATCGGAAACTATTGTGAAATATGTAGCGATAGACTTGTCATTCGTAACTTCAGTAAGAATTTGGACTATATATGCAAGCATATAATATCTTCCACATGCGTCTATTATCACTGTCAATAAGGAAATAATTACAAATGGTTTCATGAATTCTTTCTTTAGTAACTTTCTGATTCCAGTCAACAGGTTTTCTTTGTTCTTTGCTCGGTTCCTTACTTCCATCTGAGTCGATATTAACTCCTCTAATTCTCTCTTACTCTTTGCACCGTCTCCAAATATCCACTTATGTGATTTTTCACACTCATCATATTTTCCTTTCAGAGCCAAAAACGAGGGACTTTCACGCCACGTAAGCGTAAAAATTATTGCAACAATATATGGAAATGTTGCAAAAGCAGCTATTTGTTTCCAGGTCCAATACATACCCAAGAAATGGCACAGTAGTGAACCGATTGCAACCATACTTTTTTTTATAGAGACAAAGTATCCTCGTTTTTTTGGGTCTACGTATTCTCCCAACGTCAGAGTTGCAATATAAGCTCCACACATAGGTGCTCCTTGCAAAATCCTTGCCACGTATAAACAGGCAACGTTGCTTGCCAGAAAAAATATAAGGAAACCGAGACCAGAAAGAAAATTCAAACCAAGGTTAACGGATTTTCGACCATATATTTTCATAATGTATGGTGCCACGCAAAATCCAACAAAGCCCGAAATTCCATTGCTGCCAGCTGAAATAGAAAGGGAGCATGTTAGCGTATTATAATAAAGTAGAAAGAGATCATATTATATTAAAACCTTTTTAGGTTGCTTCAAAAACTAGACGACCTCTGACATTATATTGTATGATACATTAACGTGCGCTGAGGTCTTTTCCGGGTTAAATTCTCGGCAGGAACAATTGTAGAATTTATAATTCCTAAATTAGCTCCGGTCAGCCGATCTGGTGCTCTCATCAGCTTGCTTCTGTAATGGCTAGTTACTCTTGGACTGTATTATACGTGCCACCAAGTGACCTCGCGATTTAGTACATTTAGAGACCGATTACGTTGTGACTTGTGACGGTCACTTTGCACCACTTTGGTTGCCTGAAAAAGATCGCTAGGTAGCGATAAGACCGCCAAATTGTACTTGCCTATATTTTTGTTTTGCTTTATATGTGCTTTCTGTACTAATTTTGTGGTGTATAATAATAAAAGTAGGTAGGTATATTCATTCATTCATTCCCTACATACCGATATTCGATAACGCTACTCGAACACATATAAAGAGTTCACAGCCATCACACACGCTGCGACGGAGTAGCTTACAACGCTCAAACTAGATGTCAGCACAGCGATGAGCTAGCCATACAATCTCTTACCATACATCCTGACTCGCGCTATGAAAATTATATCTATGCGGTAGTATATCATCATCTTAATCAACCTACCGCAGGCTCACTACAAAGCACAGATATCCTCTGAAATAGAGAAAGTGGGCCATAGTCTACCACGCTGTGGATTAGCACACCTTCGAGAATATTATGGAGAATTCTCAGATTTGCAGGTTTCCTCACGATATATTCCTTCACCGTTAAAGCAAGTGATATTTAATTACTTAAAACGCACATAACTTTGAAAAGTTAGAGGTGCGTGCCCGGGATCGAACCCCGAGCTCCGATTAGGAGGCGAATGACTTAATCACTAGACTATCACAGCTACTCGACACTGGCGAAGCGCATTGTGCTGGGCTGGCACTACAAAAAGCCACCAAACAAGAAAAGAAGAACAAATTTTTCTTTATTACCTATCCAAAAAGCCTGATCTGGGGTGGCATGTATCCCACTGGTACTATTTGGGGACAGCAGGTCCGAGGTTAGTATCCCGGGAAACGTCAGCATTAAACCAGTGCCGACCGCAAACATGCAGTTGGCTATGAGCACTATACACTTTAACAACAAAAAAAGTACGTTATGTGCCGTTGAAGTAACCAAAATTAGTTTTTTAGGGTTCCGCATCATAAAGGGAAAAACGGAACCCTTATAGGATCCTATGTTGTCTGTCTGTCTGTCCGTCTACCCATCTGTCGTGTCTATCAAGAAAACCTATAGGGTACTTCCCGTTGACCTAGAATCATGAAATTTGGCAGGTAGATAGGCCGTATAGGAAGAGTAAAGGAAAAAATCCGAAAACCCTGAATTTATAATTAGATTATAAAAAAAAAAATGTCTTAAAAATAATAATTAGTATTTTCAATTTTCAAAGCAACATAACTATACCAAGTGTACCAAGTGGGGTATCATGTGAAAGGCCTTTACCTGTACATTCTAAAACAATTTTTTGTTTATTTTTATGCATAATAGTTTTTGATTTATTGTGCAAAATATCGGAAAAAATACCCGAGTACCGAACCCTCGGTGCGAGTGTCTTGCTCGCACTTGGCCAGTTTTTTTTTTAATTTGTAGTCCAAAATTTCGTCCTTATAATACCTATTAGTGTGATGGTACAAGATGATGCTCGCGATATCGTTCGTGTCGATATACGTTTAAAAACCCCACGGAAACCATGGATTTTTACGACATAAAGACTAGCTTATGTGTTAATCCAAGGTACAATCTATTAACACTCCAAACAGTCAAATCCGTCCAGTAGTTTTTGCATAAAAAAGTATCTAACATACAAACAAACAAACTTATAGGTAATATAAGTGTGGTATAGTATGATTATAAGAATAAGTATTTTTTTATCAAAAAAAAAAATACATACCTGTCTCCAAAAATAGACGTCGCCAAGCCAACCCATTATTAGAACTGACTAGATATATTCAAAAGGGAAAAAACACGATATTATTTAACAGAGTGTTTTCATTTAAAGCACTAATTGTATATTGTATCTTTATATCGCATCAGTTTAGAAAGAGAAACTCGTTTGCGAGGAAGTTGGTACAGTCGTCACAGATAAGATTGTAAACAACGAGTATTTTAATAAATAATACGACCACTTAGCTATGCGCTGTGTCATACCGCACTGCGCATGCCAAATCCTTTTTTCGATGACATTTCATTTGGTTTTAAAAGATTGGTCGGTTTCTCATGCATGTGTACCAGTTCAAGAGATAATATTATTAGCTACTAGCTGGTACCCGCGACTTCGTTCGCGTAGATGTAGGTTTTTTAAAATTCCTATGGGAACTCTTTGATTTTCCGGGGTAAAAAGTAGCCTATGTGCTAATCCAGGGTATAATCTATCTCCATTCTAAATTTCAGCTCAATCCATCCAGTACTTTTTGCGTGAAGGAGTAAAAAACATACACACACACATACAAACTTTCTCCTTTATAATATTAAGTGTGAAGTGTGATGTAATTTTGATCTAAATGTAAAGCATATTTTTCAAAAAAAATTAAGTTCAAAGAAACTCCTGAAAACTAATGATTTTCCGCTTGTCGGAATTTTCATGCCCAGCGACGATATATTTATTTTCATCTCACTCGCTCGGAAAAGATTCGTTTGCCCTTTGAAACCTTAGTGGAAAGTGGTAATTTTGCTCACTAGCGTGCAAAGTACGCGTTGAAATTCGAACGTTACGAACTGTGGTCTATGATTGGCATACTTACATACTTTTTTTTCTGGATTTACACCTATGAGGTATTTACTTAATATGTCGTGCTTTACATAGATTAGCCAATGTTATGTTTGTATCTTTTTTCTTTCTATTAAAAATACTGCATAATGAAACGTCTATACAGTCTTTACCTATAAGTATTAAGTGACCCGTTGGAACACTTTATTTTTATTAAATCAAATTAAACATAACCCACCTACTTCGTTTCAGCTTTATTAAGTTAACCACATAATGACTTAATTTCTTTTTTGTTCTAAGAAATCTGAACGCACCCGAAAAAACCTTTATCTATACTCTATACTAATAAATAAAATTGGAGTGTCTGTCTGTAATTTCGAAATAACTACCTCATATTAAGCTCATATGGTTATTTGAACGATACCATAACTGAATCACACGTTTTTAAAATTTTTGTCTGTCTGTCTGTCTGTCTGTCTGTCTGTCTGTCTGTCTGTCTGTCTGTCTGTTTGAAAAGGCTAATCTTTGGAACGGCTGAACCGATTTTGACGGGACTTTCACAGGCAAGTAGAGGATTGACCAGGGCGTAAAATAGGCTACTTTTTTAACCGACTTTCAAAAAGGGAGTTGTGTTTTTCTACCTATGTACACCGAAATCTCCGAGATTTCTGAACCGATTTGCGTCATTTCTTTTTTAATCGATAGAGGAACTTTGCGACATTGTTTCATAAAAAATTTGGAGTCCAACTCCTCAATCCTGATGCTGCAGGGGATCTGACCAATCCACGCGGGCGAAGCTGCGGGCATCAGCTAGTTCATTAATATATATTATAATATTTAAGTAGGACCTCCTTCACGGTCTAACTTGCGTCCTATTAATATAAAAATTTCTTATTGAAACCTTCACGGTACTGGCACAGAGTAGCGAACAGAGGCAAAGCTTCTAAGAAGCGAGAAAAATTTATAACTATTTTGGTAGGGTTGGCACAGGAGGATACAATTTAATAAACAATACCTATTTGTTCAACAAGATGGCAAAGTTTGTTTTTGTTGTGATTGCCTAGTTTAAATATCGATCGATAGATCTAAATATCGATTTTGAACGAAATCGGTCAATTTACAAAGAATTACAAAATGGTGCCAACTGTTTTAAATTTTGGTAACAGTTTCCTGTTTTGTGATCCTAGGGATCCTCAGATATTGATTTTGATCGAAATCGGTACAATCACAAAGAATTTTAAAATGGCGCCGACTTTTTTAAATATTGGTAACAGTTTCCTATTTTGTGATCCCAGGGAGCTCTAAATATCGATTTTGAACGAAATCGGTCAATTAACAAAGAATTTCAAAATGGCGTCGACTTTTTTAAATTTTGGTAACAATTTCCTATTTTGTAATCCCAGGGAGCTCTAAATATCGATTTTGAACGAAATCGGTCAATTAACAAAGAATTTCAAAATGGCGTCGACTTTTTAAAGTTTTGGTAACAGTTTCCTGTTTTGTGATCCTAGGGAGCTCTAAGTTCAAGAAAATAGATTTTAAACACTTTTCAAATTATTATCATTAACATTAAATTAAATGAAAACACGACGCGCGGCGTGTACTGCAGCCCCTGAGCTTGAGTACAGACCGAGCCGGTATAAACCGATTTCTCTCCGTACGCGACGTAGCGCCTGTGCTCGCGCCTCAAGCTTGTAGTAGTGTACCTATCGTAGCGCGTTTGTATGAAGCTTTGACTCTGTTCGCTACTCATGTGGTACAGGCGCGCGCCGCCCGCGACTCTCGTGTCAAGCATCTAGCGTTTTCCTCGCTGTAGTGAAATGAAAAGTTGTGTTTCCATCAGCTGCAAAATTTGCGCTCGAGCCTTAGAATTCCTCGCTACGCTCAGGATTCTATTTTTGAACCAATCGCTTCGCTAGTGGTTCAACTTTAGAATCCTTCGCTGGCTAGGAATTTAATACAAGCTCTCGCGACAAAATAACAAGTTTGCAGCCTTGCGTAACAAATAACTATTATTCCTTATATTTACATTTATTACCGATTCGAAGTCTATAATTATAATATAGACTAGCTATTCCGGCGTTATTGAATGACGAATGCCTGAACGATATCATGCTATCCTGCAGGAACTGTTTAGATTTCAGAGAGAAAAGTAGCTTATTTCACTTTTAAGATCCTCCACTTTATCTATGCAAAAATTGACGTTAATTAATAGCTCTGTTGTTGCGTTATAGAACTACAAATATGAGAGAAAATAGTATGCTATCCCGTGGGAACTATTTGATTTTTTCAGAAAAAAAGTAGCCTATATCACTTGCAAGGTTTTCAACTATGTTTATGCAAAAAATGGCGTCAATCCGTAGCTCTGTTGCGGCGTTATTGTACCACAAATGCAGGAAAAATAGTATGCTATCCCGCGGGAAGTGTTCATATTTTTCGGGAAAAATGTTGCTTTTATTACTTATTAGGTCCTCAGCTAATGTCTTTGCAAAAATAGCGTCAATCCTTAGCTCTGTTGCGGCGTAATTGAATGACAAATATGCGTGAAAATAGTACGCTATCCCGCGGGAACTATTTGAAGTAGCCTATATCACTTTTCAGGTCTTCAACTATGTCTATGCAAAAAATGCCGATAATTTGTAGCTCTGTTGCGGAGTTATTGCACGACAAATATGTGAAAGATAACGTGCTATCCCGCGGGAACTGTTTGTTTTTCCGGGATAAAAAGTAGCCTATGTCCTTCTCCGGAAAATAACCTAAGTCGGTACCAAATTTCATTCAAATCGGTTCAGCGGTTGCGCCGTAAAAGCGTAGCAGACAGACAGACAGACAGACACACTTTCGCATTTATAATATTAGTATGGATAACCTAGCTATTTTTAATAAAAAAAAAACAAAACCAGGAAATTGACAAAATTATTTATTATTCGCCCATAAAGATGAACACTTTAATTTACCTGATGACTCTTGGAAGTAGGCTGATAATACATTTCCGGAAAAAAGAGTTTTCTGAGAATTTTCCGATCCATAAAATTGGGGTAAAATTTGTCAGAAGTTTTCTAGATTTTGCTGGTAAAAGATTGTTGGTCATTTTCGTTACTAAATAAAAACATGGGCAGCTTTGCCATGCGCATTCTAAGTAGGCGTCAGATATCAGGCTGATCGTACCAACTTTCAGCCTGATATCCTGCCTGAGTTCCTGTGTGCCTCGGTGCCCTAAGTAATCGAATATTATCCTAAGCCTTTAAAACCATGTTAATAATACAGGGGGAGTATGTACAACTATAACAATAATACCAAAACCGTGAAACTAGTTTTCGAATCCAATCCAATTGTTATTAATAAAACTCCAACTTTGTAGGAATAGATTAGAAATACCTACTTCTAGATTTTTATTATTACTAGCCCGACATTGATATAAATTTCCAGAAATGATGGGTGAATTCTAAGCGTTTAGTACAGAATCAGGTGGAAGGAAAAAGCGCCGAAATTATTAGGCAGGTAAATGTGGTGACAACTGTGGTAAAGTGCAATACTTAGCCCTCATTCGCACGAGCGTTAAAAAAGCGTTGCGTTAAAACCCGGCGTTGCGCTGACAATACAACGTGCGCGTTAAGAAAGCGTTGACGTGTGAACAGATATTTGGGAATGCATTTGTTCTATTTGAACGCTTTTTTAACGGACGTTAAAAAGCTCTCGTGCGAATGAGGCCTTAAAGAGCAAAGATGCAAGAACAAGAAGACTGACAACGACTGACGGTACATACCTACACTATTCCAGAAGTTAAAAGACCACTCCTTAAAAGTAATTTATATTTGAAATAGATTATTTCAAATTCGATCGATCAAGATTCGATGTTTGGTTTTGGGTCAAAGTTCTACACCAAATACCAAAATTTCAGGTTTGTAACTCATTTCGTCTACGAGCTACATACCTGTGACATGATCCGAACAGACGGACAGACAGACAGCAGAGTGACATTAATAGGGCTCTGCTTTTAGTTTTTCGGTACGAAACCCTAAAAGGTGTGCTATTGAAAAGAAGAAAGAAAGAAAGAAAGACTGTTTATTTGGTACCAACAAAAATATAACTTAAAATAAATAAAATATGAAATGGGACGCGTGGTGTGTGGTGCCAAAATGGACTCCACTCAGCATTTGCTGCGCCTGTGTCGGGAACGCAGGCACAGCGCTGGTCTTCCGTGAAGCCAGATGTTTCGGACGGTAACTATAGGATGCAATATACAAAATAAATAAATAATGTGGTTAGTAGATATAGGGTTAGTACAATAATTTAATGATAAAGTAGGTATATAATAAAATAAAGTAGAATAAAGACGTGGGAGGACCTGAACTACGCGCCTTCCTCAACCTTTTGCTGACGCAATAACAAAATTCTTACATTTGAAAAGAAGAATAATGGTTTTATGCTTCGATTAGCGGTTTATCATTTAAATAATACTCATTAAACTTAGATCGTTTAATGCCTCTGATTTCTTTTTCTATTTCCTGTAACGTTTTATCCTTAGTTTCATTTAAAATGAAATATAATATCAACAAACCCACAGCCACGTGAACCGCGTAGATGCCAAATGTACCTTCAACTCCAGTTTTCTCCATCATCAGTGGAGTAAGTTTCATGACAAGTGAAAATAAAATGGTAAAGACTATACCCGTTGCACAGACACCTGCACCTTTGTGTTCTAATGGAAATATTTCACACATTATTGCAAAACCTGAGGGTACGATCCCTACGTTAACAACGAAAACATTTGATAAAATAATTGAAGGGATAAACCACCAGTACAAGGATTCCCCAATATGATAACGAGATTTCAAAAACGTAACCAAACTTGTAAGACACATCAAAAACACACAAGTTACACCAGAAGTAAATAATAATGTGCGTCTTTTACAACACCGGATCACAAAACATGACATTATCAACGCAGCTAATGTTAATATATCGGAGCCTATTGTAAAATATGCAGCGATAGACTTATCATTCGTAACTTCAGTTAGGATTTGGACTATATATGCAAACACATAATATCTTCCACTCGCGTCTATTATCATTGTCAATAAAGAAACTATTAAAAATGGTTTCATGAATTCTTTTTTTAGCAATTTTCTGATCACAAACCTCAGGGTTTCCTTGTTCTTTCTCTGATTTCTCACTTCTTTCTGGGTTGATATTAAATCTTCTAATTCTTTCCTACTCCTTGCACCGTCTCCAAACAGCCAGTTGTGTGATTTTTTACATTCATCATATTTCTCTATCAAAGCCAAAAACGATGGACTCTCAGGCCACAGAAATGTAGAAAATACTCCAAAAGTGTATGGAATGGTTGCAAAAGCAGCTATCTGTTTCCAGGTCCAGAACATACCCAAGGAGTGGCACATCAGTGAACCAATTGCTACCGTAATTTTTTTTAGAGTGACGAAGTATCCTCGTCTTTTCGGGTGTGCGTATTCTCCTAATATCAAGGTTGAAATATAAACTGCGCACATTGATACTCCTTGAATGATTCTTGCCGCATATAAACACGGAACATTACTTGCCAGTGAAAATATAAGGAAACCGAGACCAGCAAAAAAGTTTAGTCCAATGTGAACGGATTTTCGACCGTAAATTTGCATGATGTACGGTACCATGCAAAATCCAAAAACGCCCGAAATTCCATTGCTGCTGGCTGAAATACAAAGAGATTCTCTATACTTACTTTATTATAAATAAAATTAGAGTCGTGTCTGTTTGAACGGGCTAATCTTCGGAATGGCTAAACTTATTTTGACGGGACTTTCACAAACAAGTAGAGGATTAATCAAGGAGTAACGTAGGCTACTTTTTTAACCGACTTTGAAAAATGGAGTTGTGTTTTTCTACCTATGTACACTGATATCTCCGAGATTTCTGAACCGATTTGCGTTATTTTTTTTTAATCGTAAAGGGAACTTTGCGACATTGTTCCATAAAAAATTGAGATTCCAACTCCTCAATCCTGATGCTGCAGGGGATCTGACCAATCCACGCGGGCGCAGCTGCGGGCATCATCTAGATTTTTTATAAATAAAATAGAAAAAGGTAATTCTTAAAAAGCTTTTTACCTTAACTATATATTGCTTAACTAAACTAGACTACCTCCCTGGTACAGGAGTATTTTTGTGTTTGATTTCTGGCAGGGACTTTCAAAAATTCCTAAATTGGTGTTTCCAAAATATTGCCTCCACTTGAAACCTCAGTACGAAAACTATTTCTTTAAATTTTGAAAAAAATAATAAGTAAGCAGTAAATCATTTCTATAGCTGTGCTAAAGAACGTTACAGCGTTTAAACAGACAGACAGACTGGACTAAAGTGTAAGGATTCCTACGGAAATATATTATTCCCCTTCAGATTAACTTAGTTCCATTGCAGCACTCAACGCTACACAGTTCCTTGCCACCAGGTGAGATCACATTCACGGACACGGAATTGTAAAACGTTTTTGACGTGACAACGTCTTATAATTCGATAGAGCCGGCTGCACGCACGAAAAAACATGACTCATGCGGCGTTACCTCGCTCTGAGGCGTTCCATGTAAGGCTTGAAGTGCAAGCGAGAGCGCGGAACGAGCGACAAAGAAGCACAATCGGCCTTTGTTGTCACGTTCAACTATCGTCAGTAAACCGACTCTACAGACAACCAATTTTTTTATTCAAATTACCTATCCAAGAAGCCTGGTCCTGAGTTGCATGTATTCCAGTGCTGTTTGGGGACAATATGCTTGGGTTCAGGACCGATGGGAACGACAGCATGAAACCAGTACCCACCGATAGCATACAACTGCCTATAAGCACCATACACTTAAAAAAAAAAACATACACAGAATAAAAATAAGTCCTACCTATTTTTATTTTACTTTCAAGTATATTAATTTATTGCTTGTTTGCATATCTATTTTGGTATAAGCAAGCATATTTTATTTATTAATTTATTCATTCACTGAATGGACAATGAAGACCTTTTTAATTCAGAGTCTGACAAAAATGAATTTTTTTATAAAAACATAATATTATTAATAAAATACTACTGATACCCGTTTAACATCGAAACAAGAAGCTAATAATATTTTTTTAAGACTCATTTGAGTGTATAATTTTTTATTCGTAATTTTGTATTCATTTATTTTAATTTATTTCAAAAAAATATTTAATAAATTATTGAGTTTATTTAATAAATTAAAAATTAACAAAGCAGTATGAATTTTATAAGATATTGTGAATTTATTTTTTTTGCTTTACCTATTGTTGAATTAATAATATAAATAAATCTGATATTCTAATTCTATTATTTATTATTTCTATTGTGGTTTAGTACTTACAAAATTACTTAGTTTGAATTAGTTTTAGTGAATTGATCAAAAAAATAAAAAAATAAACACATGATTGCTTTAAAAACCAGGCTTGATTTCCCGGGTTTCTGATTACAAAATCCCTTTGTAAAAAGAATTGTCTAAGAAACTATGTGGTTATAAAATTATCAAATAATTTTTCGGATAGGTATTTTAACAAATAAACCCTTACAAATGGCTACAAATAATTTATTCAAGTACCTATTTATTAAAAAAAAAATATACAAAAATACCTGTCTCCAGAAATAAACATCACTAAAGCGGCCCATCTTTAAAACTTGTTATATAACATTAGCAGTCTTCATTTAAAAGGTAAAAACACGTCATTATCTTACTCGTGGTTTCTAAACATTAAAGACTAATTTTATTTAGCAAGCCTGTATTTTTAATGTCAATTTCCATCGTACAGTCCCGTTTATACACGACGAAAAAGGGTTACAACTTACAGGTTAGGTATCTTCTTAGACCCAGGGAAGAATTTGTTCATGGGCCCCATCAAGTTTTTTTTATGTAAAAGCAGGAAAATGATGGTTTTTTTGACATCCAAGGTGCATGTTCAGTTCGGGGTGTACCACCTACTGCTGGAGCACGCATAGGATTGCTATATGCCCCGTATTTTACGGGTCACCCCATTTTCAGGCTATGATAACACAAAACCCCGTAATTGTAAAAATAATATACGGGGTAAATAAAGCCTCCTTTTTTTACTCAGCCGGAGCTGGCTGGTGAAATTGGCTGGCTGACGCGTGTTATGGGGTTTTGAATGTGTATAGTTTCAATTCGTCATTTATTTGTGGTGGGGGAGGGGATCTTCTTAGGATACCCGATGTCATGAAGCCGATGTCCGCTTCTTAGAATCCTTCCCTGGGTCCTAAGGATTAATCCTATCAAAGGAATTGTCTTGTTCACGAAACGCCTATAAAGTGCCCTAAAGGCAGGACTAGTAGTTATGGTAATATGAAGGTTACAAAACAAAACATATTGTTTTAATAAGTTTGATCCTTTTGATCACTGTTTTAAGCAACGTTATTTTTTATCTTAGATGCTTATAATAGAAATCTATAAGTACCTATTTGTACCTGCCTGTACAAAATTGTACTCAAAGATTTGTATGTGAATTTTTAAGACCGCGTAACTTTGAAACCGAATATTTTAACAGATATCTGGAAAACAACAGGCATAGATATTAGTTTCTAGAATACGTCTGCAAAATTTCATGGACTTGGGTTGCTTTTAATATTCAAATGAAATTGACTACGATTGTATGGAGTAAGTGACGGAGAGAGCCCTGTTAAATTGGTAGGTATAACTTGTTAAGTAAAAGAAATAAGGATCAACTTTTTACAACGAGGAGGAAAAACGATAGGTTACATTTTTTAAAAGGTATTGTCATGTTTAAAACCACAATAAATCCAACACGAAGAAATTATTATTGTTGATATACGTCTATCTATTATGTTGATGTCCGTTTTAATTAAATAATTAATTAAATTAATTTAAAAAAAAGTAAAAAAAAATTAAATACCTACTTAATAAAACCCAAAAAAAAAGTCTATCTGTGCACGCTTTACGCTAAAACTTTGCTGAAACTACTGAACGGATTTGTACGGAACTTCACACACAACTAAACAATTAAAAAAAAAACAAGTGCAAATGGAAAAATAATTTAATAGGTATTTACTTTTGGATAGTATAATTTTTGTATACACATTTATTGTAACACAAAACACATTTTTTTTTTAATTTTTTTTTTTTTTTTTTTAAATAAAGAATATTAAGCGGTAGGCTTGTGCTAGGAGTAGGTACGACAATAATAGTGCAACGGGCGGGGTTTGAACCGTCGACCTTTCGGTTTTCAGTCCACTCCTTTACCGGTTGAGCTATTGAGGCTCTTACAAGTGACAGGTTACAAAGAAGAAAACTTAAAATGTAGCTACAAAAATTTTCATTTTGATACTATAAGTCTAATGTTAAATAAAAATTATATGATTATATTACTCTCTTTCAAAATTGTGTTCAGTTCAATAATGCATTCAGGATGCTAATGGGCCTGCCTCGTTACTGCAGCGCGTCGGGTATGTTCGCGGATGCGCATGCGCAGGGTACGGGCTAGTTCCAATGCCATCCTGAGGGCATTTGCTGACAGGTTTGATTTTCAGTACCTGAACCATTGTCATATGGTGCACGTGCTGACTAATCAAGCCTGTCTTAGATACAGTATTAGGATTAGGTAAATAGTAATAAGATCGCTAACATTAGTTTTAAGGTGTGTGTTATTACTAACAATTATGATCTGGATAATTTAAGGTCGAAATAAAGGTTTTTTTTTACACAAGTTTAAAAATCTATTGATTGAAGATTATGTTATGATAAAAGAGCGTGGATTTGACCTGCAGCTTGCTCCAGAAATGCGTGGGACATGCAATTACTTTCATAATACATGGCATAATATTGTATATCAAATCTTTGAAAAGGGCAACCGCCGAGTTTCTTTCTGGTTCTTGTCGGTAGGAAAGGCATTCCCAACCAGCAGTAGATACATTTGACGACTCAAAAGTAAATGTAAAAGTATAATTGAATAAAAAGTATTTGTATTTTTATTTCAATTTTATTAATTTATGCTCAAGACAAATTCATGATTGCAAGTTAATAAGTATTTGAGTATAAAACTAATTCCATTATTATTCATCAAAATATATAAAAGGAAAAGCTGAATGACTGACTGACTGACTATTCTGTCAACGCACAGCTGAAACTACTGGGCGGATCAGGCTGAATAGGTAACATTGTACACTTTCGTTGGTCACTCGTTGTGTTTGTTAGATAATGATATAAAGGTAATAAACTGGGCCGGTTTTGATGAATGTGGTGTCAATTGATTCGTTGTAAAGGTCCGGGTGACATAGGCTATATTTTATACGAAAAAAAATGACCGAACGTATGTTACATCAAAAAAAGTGGTGCTATTGTGCTATTGTATCGAGTGGGATGTCAAATGAAAGAGGAAAAAATTCTGAGCTCATGAATGTGTATGTACAACAACATTAAAATAAACCAAGCGAAGAAAAACAAAGATCTAATATTTCAGCGTTTATTAGAACGATCGCAGTCGGGTTTTAGTTTTCAACTTTATTTTGTACTGGAGGATGCCCATGCCCGCGACTTCGTCCGCGTGGATTTAGGTTTTTAAAGATCCCGTGGGATCTGTTTGATTTTCCGGGATAAAAAGTTACCTATGTCAATTACAGGGACGCAAGCTACCTCGGTACCAAATTTCATACAAATCGGTAAAGCAGATGGGTTTTTGGGAATCCCGTGAGAACTCGAACTGATTTTCCGGGATAAAAAATAGCCTATGTCCGTCCCCGGGATATAAGCTAACCCAGTACCAAATTTCGTCAGAATCGGTTTAACTGTTGGGCCGTGAAAAGGTAGCAGACAGACAGACAGACACACTGTCGCATTTATAATATTAAGTATATGGATTATCACCTTATTTAACGGCCTCCCTGGCGCAGTGGATAGGGTTCGATTCCCGGCAGGGGTTTGGAATTTCGTAGTTTCTCAGGTTGAAATCAGTCAGACATCTTTTCCTTTTATATACCTACAATACAGTGTGTAACCAGAACGCTAGCCAAAACTAAAAGCTGGGACACACCAAACGCGTATGCAGCACGTAAGCGTAGACGTAGCGCGTACCATGACGTTGTAATGTATGGAACTGTATGAGATATGGGATACCGCTTGCGTGACGTGAACGTTCGCGTAGACGTAATGCGTGCTGTCATGTCTATGGATTCACGCGCGTCACTACGCGCGTGGTCACGTGTACGTGCTTGGTGTGAATCGGCTCTAAGATTTATTAGTAAATTAGTTTAACACAATCCAATGCCAATAACCATTTACCTTATCTTGTAGTATTAGTGATTTAGTATTTTTCAAACCCGCATTGTATAGCGTGCAAAACTCGGGTCAATGCCCCTCCTACGGCACGGCATTGACTTCTAGTGGCCTATTTACAAAACGTTCGTTGACCTCTAGCGTCAGTCAAATGTTTTATTTGCGATATATTGTGAAATTTTAAAAGATACAGGATTTTTTCGTGGTATCTTATCATGGGTAGATTAATAGAGCGGTAACAGAAATTCTGTGATCAACTCTGTAGAGGCACTAGTAAATAGGCATTTTCGAGCTACGCCGTGTGAGCCGTAGCAAGTTTGGTTAGTTGCATCTAGCCCGTTGTATCATGTTGACGTTTACAAATTGTAACTTAAAATTGTGAATTATAATATATATTTTTTTTAGTGTTCATTTCTTTTGTTTTTCTTTCTACCCTGGTAGAGAACACGGCGCTATGTATACATTAAATACCTGTACAAATACACCTGTACATTGGTGACTCAGACTTTGAACTACCAGGGTAGCGCGTGTTAATTTTATTAAAATAGTAACGTAACGTAAGCTAGGGCAACTCAAATTAACACGTGTAAGGAAGTGAAAAACTAAAAAACTTTAAAAATGGCGCAACCTACGACAGAAGCTAAAGATCTAGACAGACTAGCCGTGATTGCTGACAAAGTAATGGAAACTATGAAGTCCCAACCAGTAGCAGAAGTGGCAGCAAAGGAGGCGGTACCCGGAACTTCGTCGATGGCAGCTGAAATAGCCAGGATACATGCAAGGTTGGACCAGCTGGACAGGTCCAGAGACAGTTGGCGAGGCAGGCGAGGTCGCGGAAGGTTCCGTGGTCGTTCGCGTTCCAGAGGACGAGAGGAAAACAGGTCCAGACGTACCCCGGATAGCCCGGACTGGCTCTGCGTGCATCATTTTAGATACAAGCAGAGAGCTAATCGCTGCGAACAGCCGTGCACCTGGAATAAGCAGCAGGAAAACTAGTAAAGATGCAGGTAGAACCGGTGGGTACCTGCGTCGAATTAGGGAACCACCGTTTATGTATTACAGATAAGGACAATGGCATACGTTATTTAATAGACACAGGTGCGAACATTTCAGTGTTGCCTAAAAGTTATAAATCAGTGTGTGATAGTACAGTAAACAATAAATACAAACTTTATGCCGCGAATGGTAGTGAAATACAAACTTTCGGAACAAAGACTCTAGTGTTAAATTTAAGATTGCGTCGTGCGTTCAAGTGGACTTTTGTAATAGCCGACGTTAAACAACCCATTTTAGGAGCGGATTTTTTAGCTAAGTATAATTTGTTAGTAGACTTAAGAAACAGACGATTGTTAGATCAAGAGACTAACATGTATGTAATTTCCACTATAGTAAACTCGGAGCATTCATCTATTTTTACTATAGCCGAGTCGCATCCATGTTATTCTCTTCTAAGTAGGTTTCCGAAATTGACAATGCCAGCGACGTTCAAAGAACCACCACGTCACAACGTAAGACACCACATCGAGACTTCAGGACCTCCGGTGCATGCGCGCCCAAGGCCGCTGCCGCCGGACCGATTTAAAAAGGTAAGAGAAGAATTTCGCCTTATGCAGGAAATGGGTATTTGCCGCCCGTCAAAGAGTGCGTGGGCGAGTCCTCTACACGTTGTACCTAAAAAAGATGGTAATATAAGGCCGTGTGGAGACTATAGAGCGCTGAATGCAATTACGAAGCCTGATAGATACCCAATTCCTCACATAAAGGATTTTACGTTTATTTTAGCTGATAAGAAAGTATTTAGCAGGATTGATATTAACCGAGCGTATCATTTTATTCCGATAGCAGAGGATGACGTGGAGAAAACAGCAATCATTACACCTTTTGGTTTATTTGAATGGCCATGTATGTCTTTCGGTTTAAGAAACGCAGCACAGACGTTTCAACGTTTCATGAATAATTATGTCTTACAGAATTTAGAGGCAAATTTTCAACAAAATAACCCGGATTGTGCGAATTATAAAACCGAATTTGTTTTTTCGTATTTAGACGATTTAATAATAGCTAGCGAAAATAGTTCGCTCCACGAAAAACATTTAGAGGCCGTTTTTGAAAGACTACAACAAGTTGGGTTAACTATTAATTTAGCAAAGTGTGCGTTTTCACAAGATAAAGTTGAGTTTCTGGGTCATGAGGTCTCAGCCAGTGGCTTAAGGCCGTTGCCAAGCAAGGTCCAAGCAATTGTAGACTTTCCCAGACCGAAAACGGTAGAGGAACTTCGTAGATTTCTAGGCATGGTAAATTTCTATAGAAGTCATTTGCGTCAGGCAGCCGAATATCAAGCTGAATTAAATAAGTATCTTCACGGAGCAAAGAAACGTGACAAAAGTAGTATAGTGTGGACAGAAAGTGCTGTTCAAGCTTTCGAACAATGCAAGTTGAATTTACAGAACGCTGCTTTGTTAGCGTATCCGATAACAGGTCAAGTGCTTGCTATAATGGCAGACGCGTCAAATACTTGCGTTGGAGGCACATTGCAACAAAGAGTAAATAACGAATGGGTTCCGTTAGGTTATTTTTCAAAAAAATTGACTGACACGCAACAAAAGTACAGTACCTACGACAGGGAGTTACTTTCGCTTTATTTGTCAGTGCAATATTTTAGGAACATGTTCGAAGGTAGAGATCTCGTTTTGTATACAGATCATAAGCCGTTAACGTTTGCGTTTAAAAAGCTAAGTAGTAGTAAAGAAACGCCGCGAAGGACCCGTCAGTTATTATTTATTAGTGAGTTCACGACGGATATACGCTATACAAAAGGCGAAGAGAATGCGCCCGCGGACGCGTTATCGCGCGTTGAAACAATTTCGTGCCCGTCTGTACTTGACTTCACAGAAGTGGCTATTGCGCAAGCGAACGACAAAGAGCTCACAGAATTGTTAGGAACAAAAAACGGTAATACGAGACTAATAAAAATTGACTTGCCGAGTGTAAATAAGCCGATTGTTTGTAACTTGCGAGGCGATAAGGCTAGACCTTACTTACCAAAACAGTTTAGGCGTATCGCATACGAAGCAATACATAACATCAGCCATCCTGGCATTAGAACAACAAGGAAAATGGTAACTAATAATTATTTTTGGCCTGGGATGAATAAAGATATAGGTATTTGGGCTAGGTCGTGCATAGAGTGTCAAAAAGCAAAGGTTCACAGACACACTATGTCACCTTTAGGGCAATTTGCAAAAGTAGATAGAATGTGTCATTTACACATTGACATTACAGGTCCATTCACTATTTCAGAGGAAGGCTACAGGTATTGTCTTACAATGATAGATAGAGAAACGGGTTGGCCGGAAGCATTTCCAATTAAAGATATTTGTGCGAAGACAGTAGCCAAACTCGTGTATGAAGGATGGATTACTAGACATGGGTGTTTTATTAATTTGAGCTCAGATCAGGGAAAGCAGTTTGAAAGCAGTCTCTTTAGACAGTTAATGAAATATTTAGGGGTTCATAAGTTTAGGACGACACCGTACCATCCACAAAGTAATGGCATGATCGAACGATGGCATCGTAGTTTTAAGGCCGCCTTAATGGCGAGATTAAAGGACAATAGGTCGTGGGTTGAAGAAATGCACACCATTATGATGGGACTACGTGCAGCACCACGCAGTGACACAGGGGTAAGTGCCGCGGAATTAACCTTTGGGCGAACTCTGAGGCTCCCTGGAGAATTTTTCGAACCATCGGATAGTAAGATAACGGACGGTGAGGAGTACCTAAAGCAGTTGAAACAGGTAATTAGTAATTTAAGACCGAAACCCGAGACACAGAGAGACTCTCGAACTATTTTTGTGCACCCTGCCTTAAAAGACTGTAAAAAAGTTTTTGTTAGAAACGATGTAATGCGTAAGTGTCTACAACCACCGTATGACGGTCCCTATGACGTCATAAAGCGGTTGGAAAAAGCATACTTAGTACAGTTACCCAATAGACAGGCCCTTATTTCTATTGACAGGTTGAAACCGGCTTTTGTCCTGGATATCGAAAATCCACGACAAACGCCGGGTGAAACGTCATGTAAGAAAAAATGTAGATTTAGTGACGATGACGTTTTGCCGACTCATACAATCCGTACTACTCGGAGTGGGAGAGTCAGCAAAACGCCCGTTAGGTATCAGTAGAATAATTTGAGTATCAACTAGCAATTAAGCAATAAGTATTACGAAATAAGTATTGTAAAATGGCCCCGATCCGCATATATTATTTTTTATTAGAAAACATAACTAAATCTTATTATTGGGAGTGTTAGAGTGGTTGACGATTGTTATAGTTTATTGGATAGTGTGTAAATGTAAAATGTAATGTAACCAACATTCGAAGTGTTGAGTGCAACGTAGGCTGGATGGCGCGGGCATAGCAACAATTGTAAGTGGACTTGCCACAGCGACCCCGTCGCCACCCGCTCAAGTTCTAGTGACCTCATCTCAAGTATAATGTGTTAAGAGATGTACCATGCATCGAATCAAAGGAACACTTTAACTGGGTGACGTGTTTAAATTATGATTTGTTGGGTAAGCGGATCGGAAACATTGTTAGGGTTGTCGAAAAATAAAGAACGAATATTGTGAAATTTTTTTTTTTTTTTTTTTTTTTAATTGAAAATATTACAATAAAACTTAAAGCTAGCCTTATCTAATTACTGTACAAATCATGCCCGCGTGGAATGGTGCCAAGAATACTGGCTGCATTTCCGCGTTGGACAGCCAGGCTGATCCGTTGCGCAAAAAATGAGCCAGCCCTTCTGTCACCCGATGAGGCTATTAAACGCGGTGAAATGTCTCGTAAAAATTTCTTTGCACTAAGACTCCATATTGTGAAATAAAATTAAGGTTGCGGAAATTAGTATTTGTTTAATTTTTATTAAGATAAAAATTTGGGGTGGTGTGATGTAGAGGCACTAGTAAATAGGCATTTTCGAGCTACGCCGTGTGAGCCGTAGCAAGTTTGGTTAGTTGCATCTAGCCCGTTGTATCATGTTGACGTTTACAAATTGTAACTTAAAATTGTGAATTATAATATATATTTTTTTTAGTGTTCATTTCTTTTGTTTTTCTTTCTACCCTGGTAGAGAACACGGCGCTATGTATACATTAAATACCTGTACAAATACACCTGTACAAACTCATATTACGGTTCACGAAAATTGTTGACAAACAAGTGGACGGACGGACGGACGGATAGACAATGGAGTCTTAAGGCCTTTTCTGTGCGACGCGGACGACCCACGCGGACGCCCGCGACGGACGACAAAATGTATGAAACCTCAACAACTCCGCGACGCGGACAGCTCCGCGTCGCTCTGAACGCGCTGTTGAGGTTTCATACACTCCACCGTCCGCCGCGGACGTCCGCGCAGGCCATCCGCGTCGCACTGAAAAGGCCCTTAGTAATAGTAGGGTCCCGTTTGCACCCTTCGATTACGAATCCCTAAAAACAAGTCATCATTAATTTAGTAGTCTAATCATTAAAGTACCTACTAATTTTATGTATCTGTAAGACATTGAGCACCGACCTAGTAATTGCTACTTATTTTAAAGACAATTATTTTCACCATAATATATTATGATAATTGCCAAAGAAACAAATAGCTCACGTAGCATTCTTTTTAAAAACATTAGTTTTTCAAATATTTTTGGCGATACCTCTAAAATTAATTTTTGCCGTTATAGCTTGTCTAAGCTGAAATGACGCGTCCCACTTCATAATTTAGTTGATTTAGATATGTGAGTGCAAATATTAATAACTATATTCCATTTGTGTGCGAGCGTCGACTGTTCCGTTAACTAGGATCCAATTGTCGACTAGTCGCTTGACAAAATCCGGCAGCACCCATAGTATGGACACGGTAATATTATCTATACAGTATTTTAACTCGGCCGTATTTTTGAAATAGATACCTACAGTTGCGCGGTACGTAAACATGCGGTAGGGCTGCCCGCCTCCAGCAGTTTAATTACACTTGCCTACTTTGTGTTTCCATCTAGTTTTGTGATTGTAAATATACTTTTTTTATATAAACAAATAAAATACTTTGTGAATTGCATAGGAAATGTTCAATAAAAATGCGTGTTGTTTTTTGATTGGTAGATTTAATTAAAAAACCATGTTTATGATTGAATAACAAATCGGTCTTATACATTTGAGACCGAAAAATATTTGCGCCTCGACTGAGACGTAGGAAATTAAACGAACGTTACGAATTATTAAATTTTAAAGTTTAAAAAATCCGCATTCTAGTATAAAGCTTTTAATTAAAAATTGTTTTGGGAAACATGGACAAGATGGAGAAAAATGGATATCTTTTAATTGGTTATAGATACCTATAGCTACTTTACAATTTATATATTTGGTTTTAAATGAAGTTTGGAATATTTTCTCCATTTTTTCTATATATTCTACAAAATCATCGCTGGGTACAATCAAAAAATTTGCAAATTAATCTTATTGTAGTTCCGGTACCTTAAATACCAACATTCTGAGCTGAAATTGTGGCTTCTTTGATCGGGTTTCACATACAACGAAAAATTCGCGCGGTTATTGTTAGAAAAACAAAACACCGCCCGTTCGTCACTGCGGCACAGTCGCGACTGTCTGCGTGTCGAGCGCCTGCCGACATCGAGGTGCGTAGGTATAGCTCGCGTTTCGTCCGTTTGTATGAAGTTGGAATACTGATACATAATATTACTGTGGTATGGAGCTGTGCTGGCGCATTGTATCACACTAATATTATAAAGGCGAAAGTTTGTATGTGTGTGTGTGTGTGTGTATGTGTGTGTGTGTGTGTGTGTGTGTGTATGTTTGTTACTCCTTCACGCAAAAACTACTGGACGGATTTGGCTGAAATTTGGAATGGAGATAGATAATATCCTGGATTAGCACATAGGCTACTTTTTATCCCGGAAAATCAAAGAGTTCCCACGGGATTTCGAAAAACTTAAATCCACGCGGACGAAGTCGCGGGCGTCAGCTAGTGTAACAATACTTCCACTCTCGCGCGCATTTGGATCATTTTATGACTAGTTGGACAACAAATCCGAGAACAACGCTTCAAGTTAAGCGGCAACTGAATGCCATTGTAATTGGTCAATTACAATGGCATTTTTATGTGTATTGACTCCGTATTTTAAATTTGCTTGTGTACGTAAATTGCGGTAATGAGGCGCGTCATTTCAAATTAGACGAGCTGTAACAGCTTTTTGGTCAAAGCACGGCAGTATGGTGGTATGCAAGATAGTACAACGAAAAAACAAGATGGCCGACGACGACTGATCTTAGAAATCATCCCAAAAGTTACGACTTCTCTGTAAAATCTGCGCCATTGTGCAAAGAAGAATATTGGTTTCATTCTTTGATTAGCGGTTTACCATTTAAATAATATTCATTAAACTTAGATTGTTTAATGCCTCTGATTTCTTTTTCTATTTCCTGCAACGTTTTGTCCTTAGTTTCATTTAAAATGAAATATAATATCAACAAACTCACAGCCACGTGAAGTGCATAGATGCCAAATGTACCTTCGATTCCTGTTTTCTCCATCATCAGTGGAGTAAATTTCATAACAAGTGTAAATAAAACAGTAAAAACTATACCCGTTGCACAAACGCCTGCACCTTTGTGTTCCAATGGAAATATTTCGCACATTATTGCAAAACTTGAAGGTATAATTCCTACGTTAACAACGAAAATATTTGATACAATAATTAAAGGGATAAACCACCAATACACGGATTCTCCGATATTATAACGAGATTTCAAAAATGCAATTACACTTGTAAGACACATCAAAAACACACAAGTTACACCAGAAGTAAATAGTAAGGTCCGTCTTTTACAACATCGTATCACAAAACATGATATTATTAACCCAGCTAATGTTAATATATCGGAAAGTATTGTGAAATATGTAGCGATAGACTTGTCATTCGTAACTTCAGTAAGAATTTGGACTATATATGCAAGCATATAATATCTTCCACATGCGTCTATTATCACTGTCAATAAGGAAATAATTACAAATGGTTTTATGAATTCTTTCTTTAGTAACTTTCTGATTTCAGCCCACAGGTTTTCTTTGTTCTTTGCTCGGTTTCTTACTTCCATCTGAGTCGATATCAACTCCTCTAATTCTCTCTTACTCTTTGCACCGTCTCCAAATATCCATCTATGTGATTTTTCACACTCATCATATTTTCCTTTCAGAGCCAAAAACGAGGGACTTTCACGCCACGTAAGCGTAAAAATTATTGCAACAATATATGGAAATGTTGCAAAAGCAGCTATTTGTTTCCAGGTCCAATACATACCCAAGAAGTGGCACAGCAGTGAACCGATTGCAACCATACTTTTTTTTATAGAGACAAAGTATCCTCGTTTTTTTGGGTCTGCGTATTCTCCCAACGTCAGAGTTGCAATATAAGCTCCGCACATAGGCGCTCCTTGCAAAATCCTTGCCACGTATAAACAGGCAACGTTGCTTGCCAGAAAAAATATAAGGAAACCGAGACCAGAAAGAAAATTCAAACCAAGGTTAACGGATTTTCGACCATATATTTTCATAATGTATGGTGCCACGCAAAATCCAACAAAGCCCGAAATTCCGTTGCTGCCAGCTGAAATAGAAAGAGTATGTTAGCGTATTATAATAAAGTAGAAAGAGATCATATTATATTAAAACCTTTTTAGGTTGCTTCAAAAACTAGACGTCCTTTGACATTATATTGTACTAGCCGATGCCCGCGACTTCGCCCGCGTGCATTTAGGTTTTTCAAAATCCCGTGGGAACTCTTTGATTTTCCGGGATAAAAAGTAGCCTATGTGCTAATCCAGGATATTATCTATCTCCATTCCAAATTTCAGCCAAATCCGTCCAGTAGTTTTTGCATGAAGGAGTAACAAACATACACACACACACACACACACACACACACATACAAACTTTCGCCTTTATAATATTAGTGTGATGGTACATTAATGTGCGCTGAGGTCTTTTCTGGGTTTAATTCTCAGCAAGAACAATTAGAGAATTTATAATTCCTAAATTTGCTCCGGTCAGCCGGGCTGGTGCTCCCATCAGCTTGCTTCTATAATGGCTAATTACTCTTGGACTGTATTATACGCGCCACCAAATGACCTAGCAATTTAGTACATTTAGAGATTAGGTTGTGACAGTCCCTTTGCCACCACTTTGGTCGCCTGAAAAAGATCGCTAAGTAGCGATAAGATCGCCAAATTGTACTTGCCTATATATTTTTTGTTTCGCTTTCAATGTGCTTTCTGTACTAATTTTTCATGTAATAATAAAAGTATATTCATTCATTCCCTACATACCAATATTCGATGACGCTACTCGAACAAAAAAGAGTTCACAGCCATCACACGCACTGCGACGGAGTAGCTTACAACGCTCAAACTAGATGTCAGCACAGTGATGAGCTAGCTATACAATCTCTTGCCATACATCCTGACTCGCGCTATGAAAATTTTCTCTATGCGGTAGTATAATCATCATCTTAATCAACCTACCGCAGGCTCACTGCAAAGCACAGATCTCCTCCCAAATAGAGAAAGGGGTTAAGCCATAGTCTACCACGCTGTGGATTAGCACACCTTCGAGAACACTATAAAGAATTCTCAGATTTGCAGGTTTCCTCACGATATATTCCTTCACCGTTAAAGCAAGTGATATTTAATTACTTAAAACGCACATAGCTCCGAAAAGTTAGAGGTGCGTACCCGGGATCGAACCCCGAACTCCGATTAGGAGGCGAATGACTTAATCACTAGGCTATCACAGCTACTCGACACTGGCGAAGCGCATTGTGCTGGGCTGGCACTACAAAAAGCGACCAAACAAGAAAAGAAGAACAAATTTTTCTTTATTACCTATCCAAAAAGCCTGATCAGGAGTGACATGTATCCCACTGGTACTGTTTGGGGACAGCAGGTCCGAGGTTAGTATCCCGGGAAACGTCAGCATTAAACCAGTACCGACCGCAAACATGCAGTTGGCTATGAGCACTATACACTTTAACAACAAAAAAAAGTACGTTATGTGCGGTTGATGTAACCAAAATTAGTTTTTTAGGGTTCCGCACCATAAAGGGAAAAACGGGACCCTTATAGGATCACTATGTTGTCTGTCTGTCTGTCCGTCTGCCCGTCTGTCGTGTCTATCAAGAAAACCTATGGGGTACTTCCCGTTGATCTAGAATCATGTTTGGCAGATAGGTAGGTCGTATAGCAAGAGTAAAGGAAAAAATCCGAAAACCGTGAATTTATGGTTAGATCATTAAAAAAAAAAAAGAAAAATGTGTTAAAAATAATAATTAATGTTTTCAATTTTCAAAGCAACATAACTATACCAAAGTATCATGTGAAAGGCCTTTCCCTGTACATATTCTAAAACAAATTTTTGTTTATTTTTATGCATAATAGTTTTTGATTTATCGTGCAAAATGTCGGAAAAAAATACCCGAGTACGGAACCCTCGTTGCGCGTCTGACTCGGACTTGGCCAGTTTTTTTTAAATTTGTAGTCCAAACTTTCGTCCTTATAATACCTATTAGTGTGATGATACTGGATGATGATCGCGATTTCGTCCGTGTGGATATACGTTCGAAAACCCCACGGAAACCATGGATTTTTACGGCATAAAGACAAGCTTATGTGTTAATCCAAGGTACGATCTATTAACACTCCAAACAGTCAAATCCATCCAGTAGTTTTTGCATGAAAGAGTATCTAACATACAAACAAATTTTCGCCTTTGTAATATTAGTGTGGTATAGTATGATCATAAGAATAAGCATTTTTTTTATCAAAAAAAAAATACATACCTGTCTCCAAAAATACACGTCGCCAAGCCAACCCATTATTAGAACTGACTAGATATATTCAAAAGGTAAAAAAACACGATATTATTTAACAGAGTGAATTCATTTAAAGCAATAATTGTATGTATGTATCTTTATATCGCATCAGTTTAGAAAGAGAAACTCGTTTGCGAGGAAGTTGGTACAGTCGTCACAGATAACATTGTAAACATGTCACACGAGTATTTTAATAAATAATACGACCACTTAGCTATGCGCAGTGTCATACCGCACTGCGCATGCCAAATCCTTTTTTGATGACATTTCGTTTGGTTTTAAAAGGTTGGTTGGTTCCTAATGCATGTGTACCAGTTCAAGAGATAATATTATTAGCTACTAGCTGATACCCGCGACTTCGTTCGCGTGGATGTAGGTTTTTTAAAATTCCCGTGGGAACTCTTTGATTTTCCGGGATAACAAGTAGCCTATGTGCTAATCCAGGGTATAATCTATCTCCATTCTAATTTTCAGCCCAATCCATCCAGTAGTTTTTGCGTGAAGGAGTAACAAACATACACACACACTTACAAACTTTCTCCTTTATAATATTAGTGTGAAGTGTGATGTAATTTTGATCTAAATGTAAAGCATATTTTTCAAAAAAAATTAAGTTCAAAGAAACTCCTGAAAACTTATGATTTTCCGCTTGTCGGAACTTTCATGCCCAGCGACGATATATTTATTTTCATCTCATTCGCTCGGAAAAGATTCGATTGCCCTTTGAAACCTTAGTGGAAAGTGGCAATTTTGCTCACTAGCGTGCAAAGTACGAGTTGAAATTCGAACGTTACGAACTGTGGTCTATGATTGGCATACTTACATACTTTTTTTTCTGGATTACACCTATGAGGTATTTATTAGCCAATGTGGATTAGCCAATGTTAGGTTTGTATCTTTTTTCTTTCTAGTAAAAATACCGCATAATGAAACGTCCATACAGTCTTTACCTATAAGTATTAAGTGACCCGTTGGAACACTTTATTTTTATTAAATCAAATTAAACATAACCCACCTACTTCGTTTCAGCTTTATTAAGTTAACCACATAATGACTTAGTTTCTTTTTTGTTCTAAGAATTCTGAACGCACCCGAAAAACCTTTATTCATATATATATTATATTTAGGTAGGACCTCCTTCACGGTCTAACTTGCGTCCTATTAATATAGAAATTTCTTATTGAAACCTTCACGGTACTGGCGTGCGCCGCCCGCGACTCTCGTGTAGCTAGCCTTTTCCTCGCTGTAGTGAAATGAAAAGTTGTGTTTCCAACAGCTGCAAAATTTGCGCTCGAGCCTTTGAATTCCTCGCTACGCTCAGGATTCTATTTTTGAACCAATCGCTTCGCTAGTGGTTCAACTTTAGAATCCTTCGCTGGCTCGGAATTTAATAGAAGCTCTCGCGACAAAATAACAAGTTTGCAGCCTTGCATAACAAATAACTATTATTCCTTATATTTACATTTATTACCGATTCGAAGTCTATAACTATAATATAGATAACCTAGCTATTTTTAATTATAAAAAATAAAATCAAAACCAGGAAATTGACAAAATTATTTATTATTCGCCCATAAAGATGAACACTTTAATTTACCTGATGACTCTTGGAAGTTGGCTCATAATTTTATTTATTTATTTAAACAACTTTATTGTACAAAAATGCAAAGACAATAATAAATGATACACTTATACAAATACAAATAATATACATTTTCGGAAAAAAGAGTTTTCTGAGAATTTTCAGATCCATAAAATTGTGGTAAAATTTGTCAGAAGTTTTCTAGATTTTGCTGGCAAAGGATTGTTGGTCATTTTCGTTACTAAATAAAAACATGGGCAGCTTTGCCATGCGCATTCTGAGTAGGCGTCAGATATCAGGCTGATCTTACCAACTTTCAGCCTGATATCCTGCCTGAGTTCCTGTGTGCCTCGGTGCCCGAAGTAATCGAATATTATCCTAAGCCTTAAAAACCATGTAAATAAGACAGGAGGAGGAGGAGGAGGAGGAGGAGGAGGTACAACTATAACAATAATACCAAAACCGTGAAACTAGTTTTCGAATCCAATCCAATTGTTATTAATAAAACTCCAACTTTGTAGGAATAGATTAGAAATACCTACTTCTAGATTTTTATTATTACTAGCCCGACATTGATATAAATTTCCAGAAATGATGGGTGAATTATAAGCGTTTAGTACAGAATCAGCTGGAAGGAAAAAGCGCCGAAATTATTAGGCAGGTAAATGTGGTGACAACTGTGGTAAAGTGCAATACTTAGCCCTAATTCGCACGAGCGTTAAAAAAGCGTTGCGTTAAAACCCGGCGTTGCGCTGACAATACAACAGTGCGCGATAAAAAAGCGTTGACGTGTGAACAGATATTTAGGAATACATTTGTTCTATTTGAACGCTTTTTTAACGGACGTTAAAAAAGCTCTCGTGCGAATGAGGCCTTAAAGAGCAAAGATGCAAGAACAAGAAGACTGACAACGACTGACGGTACATACCTACACTATTCCAGAAGTTAAAAGACCACTCCTTAAAAGTAATTTATATTTAAAAAAATGTAATTCGATGTTTGGTTTTGGGTCAAAGTTCTACACCAAATACCAAAATTTCAGGTTTGTAACTCCTTCGTCTACAAGCTACATACATGTGACATGATCCGAACAGACGGACAGACAGACAGCAGAGTGACATTAATAGGGCTCTGCTTTTAGTTTTTCGGTACGAAACCCTAAAACGTGTGCTATTGAAAAGAAGAAAGAAAGAAAGAAAGACTGTTTATTTGGTATCAACAAAAATATAACTTAAAATAAATAAAATATGAAATAGGACGCGTGGTGTGTGGTGCCAAAATGGACTCCACTCAGCATTTGCTGCGCCTGTGTCGGGAACGCAGGCACAGCGCTGGTCTTCCGTGAAGCCAGATGTTTCGGACGGTAAATAGGATGCAATAACTTATATTACAGAGTACAAAATAAAAAATGTGGTTAGTAGATATAGGGTTAGTACAATAATTTAATGATAAAGTAGGTACATAATAAAATAAAGTAGAATAAAGATGTGGGAGGACCTGAACTACGCGCCTTCCTCACCCTTTTGCTGACGCAATAACAAAATTCTTACATTTGAAAAGAAGAATAATGGTTTTATGCTTCGATTAGCGGTTTATCATTTAAATAATACTCATTAAACTTAGATTGTTTAAATCCTCTAATTTCTTTTTCTATTTCCTGTAACGTTTTATCCTTAGTTTCATTTAAAATGAAATATAATATCAACAAACCGACCGCCACGTGAACCGCATAGATGCCAAATGTACCTTCAACTCCTGTTTTCTCCATCATCAGTGGAGTAAGTTTCATGACAAGTGAAAATAAAATGGTAAAAACTATACCCGTTGCACAGACACCTGCACCTTTGTGTTCTAATGGAAATATCTCACACATTATTGCAAAACCTGAGGGTACGATCCCTACGTTAACAACGAAAACATTTGATAAAATAATTGAAGGGATAAACCACCAGTACAAGGATTCCCCAATATGATAACGAGATTTCAAAAACGTAACCAAACTGGTAAGACACATCAAAAACACACAAGTTACACCAGAAGTAAATAGTAAGGTCCGTCTTTTACAACATCGGATCACAAAACATGACATTATTAACGCAGTCAATGTTAATATATCGGAGCCTATGGTCAAATATGTAGCGATAGACTTATCATCCGTGACTTCAGTTAGGATTTGAACTACATATGCAAGCATATAAAAACATCCACCTGCATCCATTATCATTGTCAATAAAGAAACAATTAAAAAGGGTTTTACGAATTCTTGCTTTAGTAACTTTCTGATCACAGCACCCAGGCTTTCCCTTACCTTTGTCCGGTTTCTTACTTCCATCTGAGTTGATATCAACTCCTGTAATTCTCTCTTATTCTTTGCACCGTCTCCAAATATCCACCTATGTGATTTTTCACACTCTACATATTCTCCTTTCAGAGCCAAAAACGATGGGCTTTCACGCCACGTAAGCGTAAAAATTATTGCAACAATATATGGAACTGTTGCAAAAGCAGCTATCTGTTTCCAGGTCCAATACATACCCAAGAAGTGGCACAGTAGGGAACCGATTGCAACCATACTTTTCTTTATAGAGGTGAAATATCCCCGTCTTTTTGGGTGTGAGTACTCTCCCAGTATAACGTTTGAAATATAAGATGCACACATTGGTACCCCTTGCATGATTCTTGCTGCGTATAAACAGGGAACGTTACTTGCCAGTGCAAATATAAGAAAACCGAGACCAGAAAGAAAATTCAACCCAATGTTGACGGGTTTCCGGCCATAAATTTGCATAATGTATGGTGCCATGCAGAATCCAACAAAGCCCGAAATTCCATTGATACCAGCTGAAACAGAAAGAGATTATTTTAGCGTATTATAAACATTATAAGTAGCAAGAGATTATAATTAGTAAGTTTTTAGGGTTCCTTACCTAAAAAGGAAAAACGGAACCCTTATAGGATCACTTTGTTGTCTGTCTGTCTGTCAGTCTGTCCGTCTGTCCGTCTGTCCGTCCGTCTGTCTGTCTGTCAAGAAACCTATAGGGTACTTCCCGTTGATCTTAAATCATGAAATTCGGCAGGTAAGTAGGTATGTCTTATAGCACAAATACAGGAATAAATCTGAAAACCCCGTATTTGTGGTTTATTTTTTTAATGATGTACATTAAAAAAGATAACTTAAAGTTTTTATTTTCAAAGTATAACTAAGATAACTATACCGAATGGAGTATCATATGAAAGGGCTTTACCTGTACATTCTAAAACAGATTTTTATTTATTTTTAAGTATAATAGTTTTTGATTTATCGTGCAAAATATTGGAAAAATACCCGAGTACGGAACCCTCATTGCGCGAGTCTGATTCGCACTTGGCCGGTTTTTTCTTTATTACCTATCCAAGAAGCTTGATCTGGAGTTGCATGTATTCCAGTGCCGTTTGCAGAGAGTATGTCTGGGTTCAGCACCGAGGGAAATGACAGCATGAAACCAGCACCGACCGATAGCATGGAGTTGGCTACGAGCACCATACACTTAAAAAAAATTGTTCATATAAACTTTACGTGCGGTTGAAGTAAAGATAAACGCACGCGGGATATTATTATTGAAAATAAGTCGACAAAAGGCTTTTATTTTTTCTCGTCTTCAGATGAAAAAATGTAAACGCATAGCTTACAAACTCCTGAACGTTTCATTTCAAGGTTTCCTGTTTAAGGAAGTCAGGAATGGGACATATTCCAGTTTGAAGCTTCAGGAGTTATGTTTGTCAACAACAGATTAAAAAAAAATTAGTTGTGCGTTTTTAGCCAAATCGGTTCAGTTATTATAGGATGAATGAGTATACATCCAAACTTTACATTTTTATACATACATAATTACTTTTTATTTACACTAGCTGATGCCCGCGACTTCGTCCGCGTGCATTTGCGTTTTTCTAAATCCCGCGGGAACTCTTTGATTTTCCGGGATAAAAAGTAGCCTTTGTGTTAATACAGGGTATAATCTATCTCCATTCCAAATTTCATCCAAATCCGTTCAGCCGTTTTTGCGTGATTGAGTAACAAACATCCAAACATCCACACTTTCACATTTATAATATTACTAGCCGATGCCCGCGACTTCGCCCGCGTGAATTTAGGTTTTTTGAAATCTCGTGGGAACTCTTTGATTTTCCGGGATAAAAAGTAGCCTATGTGCTAATCCAGGATATTATCTATCTCCATTCTGAATTTCAGCCAAATCCGTCCAGTGGTTTTTGCGTGAAGGAGTAACAAACATACACACACACACACACACACACACACACACACACACACACATACAAACTTTCGCCTTTATAATATTAGTGTGATTAGTGTGATATTATATTAGGATTAGGATAATATTGGGATTAGGATTTATTTTACAAAAAAAAAAACATAAGCATACCTGCCTCCAAAAATACACGTCACTAAGGCAGCCCATTTTTATAAACTGACTAAATATTAGTAGTCATTTAAAAGGTGAAAACACGTGTACATACACAGAGTCTAATCATTAAACCACTAATTTTATGTATTTTGTAACAAATCGTGTAGTCACTTATTTATTTTAATGTAAATTTTGACCGCATGATAAATAATTGAAGGTCACAAAATATACTGACTGACTGATGACTGTTTACAGAAATATCCATACTTACGTACAATAAAACTGGAATGTTTATATAAGTACTTAACTTACATTGAATATATTTTGAATATTTTAATCGGAGAAAACGTTATATCGTTGAAGAACCGAAAATATTATTTCGTACCCGAAACCCTTATAGGATCAATTTGTTGTCCGTCTGTCTGTCAGTCTATCTGTCCGTCTGTCGTGTCTGTCAAGAAAACCTATAGGGTTTTTGACTTAGAACCGTTGACCTAGAATCATGAAATTTGGCAGGTAGGTGGGTTTTATAGCACAAGTAAAGGAAAGAATCCGAAAACAGTGAATTTGTGGTTTTACTTTTATCACAAAAAAAATCTATACATAAAAATAAATAAAAATCTGTTTTAGAATGTACAAGTAAAGCCCTTTCATATGATACCCCACTTGGTATAGTTAGTATATTACTTTGAAAATTGAAACACATTTTAATTTTTTTAATGATGTTACCACAAATTCGCGGTTTTCAGATTTATTCCTGTACTTGTGCTATAAGAGCTACCTACCTGCCAAATTTTATGATTCTAGGTCAACGGGAAATAGGTACCCTATAGGTTTTCTTGACAGACACGACGTATGGACGGACAGACAGACAACAAAGTGATCCTATAAGGGTTCCGTTTTTCCTTTTGAGTTACGGAACCCTAAAAACAAACTTAAAGTTTGGTCAAAAAATCTACACAGTGTTATTTTCCATAAAAGCTACTTTTAAATTAAAACTATACTAAATTATATTTAAACTCTTTATTTAAGATCAGACACACGCGATTTTTTGGTGTAATTATAACAAGTCCACAACATACTCGTATATTCAAAATTTTATGCCAGTGTGTAATTTAACTTACAGGGCCATCCTTTAAATCAACGGGAATAGTAATTTTTAACAATTTTATTCAATTACCGCAGTCCCCGTTGAACGGGAATAGAGAATGGGGACGACGGGACAAGTTTTTGATAATTTTATCCGAATCCCGCTGTCCCCGTTAACGGGGACAGTGGGATGATTTTTTTATAATTTTATTCGAATCCCGTTGTCCCCGTTAACGGGGGCACGGTTAGTGGAGACAACGGGACTACACTTTTTTTTTGTTTTTAAAAAGCTAAACATGAATAAGAGCCAATAAGGGTCAACGCAGACCGTGCATGGCGAGCGGCGGTGAATAAAGGCGCGGAGTGCCGAGTGGTGGGCAGTGGTGATGCACGGAAATATGGACGAGAGATGGCTCCTCGCAACCCGTACCACGCGAGGAGACAGCTGTATGCGCTTATTTTTTAACCCCCTACCCAAAAAGAGGGGTATTATAAGTTTGACGTGTGTATCTGTGTATCTGTCTTTGGCATCGTAGCTCCTAAACTAATGAACCGATTTTAATTTAGTTTTTTTCGTTTGAAAGGTGGCTTGAACGAGAGTTCTTACTCGTAGCTATAATCCAAGAAAATCGGTTCAGCCGGCCGTTTGAAAGTTATGAGCTCTTTTCTAGTTACTGTAACCTTCACTCGTCGGGGATGTTATAAATTTTTAACACTTGTATTTTAAACCCTATGCAATATATTATTTATTTTAATAAATAAGCTGAGTTGATAAAAATTGTATATGCGCTCCCTCCACTCCCTCCACCCGTAATTCATCCACTCTACTTACTTACAATAGCCAGCTATATTGTATATACCAGGCCAGGCTCACTTGATTACCTAAATTAAGGAATCTACACAGTGCTATTGCACTTTAACAAGGTTGAACTTTCAGAGATTATATTATAATATATACCTACCTATTATACGAAATAGAATCAATATTATAAAATAGAGATGAAAAGAATGCCTATTAGTATCAGTTGTATCACGCTTTGATAATTAATTTATCATTTAAATAATACTCATTAAACTTAGATTTTTTAACGCCTCTGATTTCTTTCTCTATTTCCTGTAACGTTTTATCCTTAGTTTCATTTAAAATGAAATATAATATCAACAAACCCACAGCCACGTGAAGTGCGTAGATGCCAAATGTACCTTCAACTCCTGTTTTCTCCATCATCAATGGAGTAAATTTCATGACAAGTGAAAATAAAATAGTAAAAACTATACCCGATGCACAAAGACCTGCGCCTTTGTGTTCTAATGGAAATATTTCACTCATTATTGCAAAGCCTGAGGGTATGATCCCTACGTTAATAACGAAAACATTTGATAAAATAATTGAAGGGATAAACCACCAGTACAAGGATTCCCCAATATGATAACGAGATTTCAGAAATCTAATCAAACTTGTAAGACACATCAAAAACACACAAGTTACACCAGAGGTAAATATTATTGTGCGTCTTTTACAGCATCGGATCACTAAACATGATATTATTGATGCAGCTAATGTTAATATATCGGAACCTACTGTCAAATATGCGGCGATAGAACTGTCATTCGTGAGTTCAGTTAGAATTTGAACTACATATGCAACCATGTAATATTTACCACTTGCATCCATTATAATTGCCAATAAAGAAACAATTAAAAATGGTTTAATGAAATCTTTCTTTAACAACTTTCTGATCACTGTCCTCATGTTTTCCTTATTTTTTTCCAGGTTCCTCGCCTCCATCTGAGTTGATATCAACTCTTCTAAGTTTCTCTTACTCTTTGTACTGTCTCCGAACAGCCACCTATGTGATTTTTCACATTTATCATATTTTTCTGTCAGAGCCAAGAATGATGGACTTTCACACCACATTAACGTTAAAATAAGTGCAAGAATATATGGCAGAATTGCAAAAGCAGCAATCTGTTTCCAGGTCCAGCACATACCCAACGAGTGGCACAGTAGTGAACCGATTGCGAACATAGTTTTCTTTACAGAAATGAAGTATCCTCGTCTCTTTGGGTGTGAGTATTCGCCCAGCACAAACGTTGACATAACAATTGCAAATGTTGGTATCCCTTGCACGACTCTTGCCACGTACAAACTAGTAACGTTAGTTGCCAGAGAAAATATTAAGAAACTTAGAGCAGTAAGAATATTTAATACAATGTAAACGGATTTCCGACCATATGTTTTCATAATGTATGGTGCCATGCAAAATCCAACAATGCCCGAAATCCCACTGATGCTAGCTGAAATAGAAAGAAATTGTAGTGTTATTGTCCATACCCAATATAAAAAGAGAATCTTCTTAAAATGCACTAGGTTGCTTCACAAAACTGATGTGGTCCATGTTCTATTCCGTTCTATTCTATACAGTACAGTGCAGAATTGAATAAAATAGGATGGAATAGAATATACCTAACAGAATGGAAATATTTTTATTCAAATAAACTTTTACAAGTTCTTTTGAACCATTGGTTCGGAATACCTTTCCTACCGAAAAAAACCAGCAAGAAACTCCGCGATTGCTGTTTTTTAAGATTCTATTTACGATATTATGCCATGAGTACAAGTAAGAAATTGCAATCCTGCGCATTGCTGCAGCGAGCTGCTAGTCAAAACCACGCTCTTATATCATTTCCATAACCCTCAAAAGTATATGCTTCTTTCAAGAGCATATTTTAATAGATTTTTAAACTTGTGTAAAGGCAAGTCCAAAATGTATTGCGGACTTTTGTTATAAAACATTATATTCATTTCCACAAACGACCTTTAGAAAGAAAAAAAAGTGTTTATTTGGTACAGAAAGTACAGATAAAATAATATTATAATAATAATTTCTCGAAATAAAATGCGTCCTTGTTTTGAACTTTCTTCTTATGTAGATCACCAATTTTCTTACGGCTAAGAATATTTTTCTTACAAATATTTTGTTATCATATGTATATTGAGAGGCTACTGTAAAGATATCCATTTCCTTAAATTTCTCTTGAAGGGAATTAAGTGGTTTTAAATTATGAATTGCGCGTATTGCCCATTTTCTTAAACATAAATTCTACTTATAATATAATATCTTTATGAATTAGGAGCTTAGGTTAAAAAAACGGTCTTGCCTTTGCAGGCTAGCCAATTTAAGACTGCATTTCTTGCCATCAGGAGAGATCAAAGTCAAGGCATAAAAAACATAAAATCTTGATAGTGAGTTCAAACTCAAACCTCAAAATCATTTATTTAAAGTAGGTACTATTGTGCACCTTTTGATGGTCAGAATTGTCAAGTTTTGTAAGATGTGGTGATAATGAATCACGTTAACTTAAAACTAAAGCTAAATAAATAGTTTACAAGCGTAAATTATAAATTTATAACACCCCTGACAAGTAAAGGTTACAGTAACTAGAAAAGTGCTGATAACTTTCAAACGGTTGAACCGTTTTTATTGGATTAATACTTAATAGCTAAGAACACTCTCGATCCTTACCTTTCAAACAAAAAAACTAAATTAAAATTGGTTCATTAGTTTAGGAGCTACGATGCCACAGACAGATACACAGATACACACGTCAAAACTTATAACGCCCCTCTTTTTTGGGTCGGGGGTTAAAAAGAGTTCCAAACGCGCCTAAGTCTGAGAAGAGCACACAACAAATACCTTTTCTTAATAATTACCTATCCAGGAAGCCTGATCTGGAGTTGCATGTATTCCAGTGCCGTTTGCAGAGAGTATGTCTGGGTTCAGAACTGAGGGAAATGCCATCTTCAAACCAGTACCGACCGAGAACAGGCAGGTGGCTATGAGCACCATACACTTAAAAAAACAGTGCTTGTAAGTACTTATAACCTTTACGCGTGGTTGAAGTAAAACTAAACATGCGTGGAATTCAGCTGTTCTGTTTGGCGGCCATTTAAAATACGGATGACAGTTACGCGAACTTTACTTTAATCTGATAAAGATCTGTAGCTCGACTCCGTAAAACCTGCATCAATCATTATTACAATCGCAATTGTTGTTATTGGCCAAATTTATGCCATTCTTGTTGCAACAAAACATTGTAGACAATAGTGAGCAATCGTCAACCAATCAGAGGTGATTGCGATCGTTACATTATAGCTGTCATTTTACAGCAATACTTACTCTCAAAATTCTAGTTTTACTTCAAAACTATATACAGAACTTAAGAACCTCCTTATTTTTAGTGGTTTTGGAAGTTGGTTTTTTTAAATATATTTTTTATTTAATGTTTTCTTTGTTGTCTCCGTTACTTAATTTTTCAGTTGTTTCTGATATTTTATTTTTTCGTGTTTCTGTTATTTTATTTTCGCTTGTTTTTGTCGTATTTTTTTGTTGTTTCTGTTAGTTTATTTTTGTTGTTTTTTTTATTTCTTATTATTTTTTGTTTCTTATTTCTGTTATTTTATTTCTTTTTTTTTAATATGATAATAATGAAATGTGTAAATAAATTAGAGATTAATTATTTATGCGAGCCATTTTTGTTTCACACTATAACTTTATTAAATTATTTAATATTTTCGCACACTGTTATTATAAATTTAATTGAATCTTGTGGTTTCTTACATAACTTTATTTTTTCCATCACGTCGTAAATATCTGTCTCCAAAAATAAATATCACTACACTGTTCATGGTTAAAAGATACTATTTATTGAAAGTTTTCATCTAGACTGCAATGAAAACAGATTGCCCGTAATTAAACTCATCAAAACCTCAACTTTATCTATTTAGCGTGGTAAACGTGTATTTTAATGACTTTCATCGTATGATAGTAATATGAAGATTACAAAACAATTCATTAATATCTATACATATAATAAAAGTATTTTTAAAATTTTATTCTGAAGGAGCATTATTGTCAGTGTAGTGCCCGAAATATTTTACTTATTGTATCTCTGTTAATCTCTACACGCTTCTCGCTGAAACTACTAAACGGATTTCCAGACGTAACTTAACATTATTGTAGCAATTTGCGTATAGTGTAAATGCTACTTTGTGTAAAGGTAAATGCTACTTTAAAGTTAAAATGATACGAAATTAAATTTAAATATTTATTAAACACGATACACAAAAAACAATAGAAACATTAAAAACTAATGAATGGATTATATTCAGTAAAAATGCAGTGACCCAGACAACTATGGCAGAGTGCAAGGCGATGCAATGCAAAAACAAGGAGGTCGACGATAACTGACTCTACCTACATTAGCCCATAAGTTACATATCTCATGCTTGGATCAGTGGTTTGTCATTGAAATAATATTCATTAAACTTAGCTTGTTTGATGCCTCTAATTTCTTTTTCTATTTCCTGTAACGTTTTATCCTTAGTTTCATTTAAAATGAAATATAATATAAACAAACAGACAACCACGTGAAGTGCGTAGATGCCAAATGTACCTTCAATTCCTGTTTTCTCCATCATCAATGGAGTGAATTTCATGACAAGTGAAAACATAATAACAAAAACTAGGCCCGTGGAACAAACACCTATACCTTTGTATTCTAATGGAAATATTTCACTCATTATTGCAAAACCTGAGGGTACTATCCCTACGTTAACAACGAAAACATTTGATAAAATAATTGAAGGGATAAACCACCAGTACAAGGATTCCCCAATATGATAATGAGATTTCAAAAATGTAATCAAACTTGTAAGACACATCAAAAATACACAAGTTATACCAGAAGTAAACAGTAAGGTCCGTCTTTTACAACATCGTATCACAAAACATGATATTATTAATGCAGCTAATGTTAATATATCGGAACCTATTGTCATATATGCAGCGACAGAACGATCATTCATGACTTCAGTTAGAATTTGAACTACATATGCAATCATGTAATATTTACCACTTGCATCTATTACGATTGTTAATAAAGAAACAATTAAAAATGGTTTAATGAATTCTTTTTTTAACAATTTTTTGATCACTGTTCTCATGTTTCTCTTATTTTTTGCCAGTTTCCTCGCGTTCATCTGAGTTGATATCAACTCTTCTAATTCTGTCTTATTCTTTGTATTGTCTCCGAACAGCCACCTATGTGATTTTTCACACTCATCATATTGTTCTGTCAGAGCCAAAAATGATGGACTTTCACGCCACGTTAACGTTAAAATTAGTGAAAGAATATATGGCAGGATCGCAAAAGCAGCAATCTGTTTCCAGGTACAGCACATACCTAAGGAGTGGCACAGTAGCGAACCAATTGAGACCATAGATTTCTTTATAGAAACGAAGTATCCTCGTCTCTTTGGGTGTGAGTATTCGCCCACCACAAACGTTGACATAAAAAGTGCAAATGTTGGTATCCCTTGAACGATTCTTGCTGCGTATAAACTAGGAACGTTATTTGCCAGCGAAAATATTAAAAAACCTAGAGCAGTAAAAATATTTAATCCAATGTAAACGGCTTTCCGACCATACATTTTCATAATGTATGGTGCCATGCAAAATCCAACAATGCCCGAAATCCCATTGCTGCTAGCTGAAATAGAAAGAAATCATTTTATTGTTATTATTTACAGTGTAGAAAGAGATTCTTCATAAAAAGCACTAAGTTGCTTCATAAAATTAGTGCAGTGTTAGTGCTAGTTTATCCCGGCAGGGCAATGGGGGAATTGAGTAATCTTAAATTCATTCAGGTCTGATCAGATGCTCCCATCATTTTGCTTCTCGTAGCTAGAAGTAGCTCATCATCTTTGCATTAGAATAGACATACAGACAGCCAAGCGGTCTAGTTTTCTGATATAATGCCGCGTAGAAATAGATTAGGAGCTTCAGTTAAAAAAACTGTCATTCCCTTTCTAGGTTAGCCCACTTCCATCTAAGACTGCGTGATTCCTTACACCCAGGATCCTATTTAATAAAACTCTACAAATCGTCAATTTGTAAAAAATGACGTAAAATGACAGTGACAAGCGACGTAATTTATATATGTCGATAAATAATAGTTTCCCGCCAAACTTCATCCAGGTCAGTTTTTAGGGTTCCGTATCTCTAGAGAAAAAAACCTTATAAGATCACTTCGTTCAAACTTTCAGTTTCAGTTGTAGTTTTGTGACTTATTCCCTACACGTGTTCCAGGCCTGTGGCAAAAGATTGTCGCAGCGCTTCAACAATTTATGTGTTTCATACATAACATTCGTTGCAAAATCTTTGACAATTTGTAATCTTTCCCTTTGTCACCTGTATTTTTTTATAAATCGTAGAATTGTCGAACTGTCGGGACAATTTGACAAACTTAATGACTTTTCCAATTACAAATATGCCGGAACCATAGAGGTATAATAAACGGAACAAAAGTTTAATGAAACGGACAATTATCGAATTGTCACCTGCCACTTGTCACTAACAATTGTAAGTTTTATCCGGAGAAATCACGATCAAGGCATAAAAAGACATTATGTTAATAGTAGGTATAAGTTCTTACCTATCCAAGAAGCTTGATCTGGAGTTGCATGTATACCAGTGCCGTTTGCGGAGAGTATATCTGGGTTCAGTACCGAGGGAAATGCCACCTTAAAACCAGTGCCGACCGAGAATAGGCAGATGGCTATGAGCACCACACACTTTAAAAAAATACGTGTAAGTGTTAAAGGTTACACTTACAGCGCAGTGCGGGATGACCCTGGGTTCCTTTTTTCCGTTTGAGGTACGGAACCCTAAAAACTGCCATACCCCTTCCAAATTAGCCCGTTTCTATCTTAGACTGCATCATCACTTACTACTAGGTTAGATTACAGTCAAGGCCTAACTTGTATCTGATCGAGCCTCGATAGCTCAGCGGTTGTGGAGCGGACTGAATCCCGAAAGGTTCAAATCCCACCCGTTGCACTATTGTCGTACCCACTCCTGACACAAGCTTTACGCTTAATTGGAGGGAAAGGGGAAGTATTAGTCCTGATATTAGCATGGCTAATATTCTTTTAAAAAAAATATAAAATAGAATGGATTAAATAAATAAATATTTATTGTTGAATTGATAACTCATTACTATAATTATTTTGATAAATACGAAAATTTTGATTTAAATCTCAAAGTAAGTTATTAATTGATTGCAGTTTTCTTTTCAAATTTTTATTTAAAAAGCAACTAACAGGTTTCAATATCAATAATAATATTTGTGTTAAAAGGTGCAAACTTTACAAATAGCTATGTAAAAATATATTTATTTTGACTTTTATTAATTGTAATTTGTAAAATTTATATGGTAATTATTAGTTGATTAATCCATAAATAAAAATGACACTAAATAATTGACCCATAATTTACATTTAATTTATTAATAGTCCCGTTATCTCCGCTAACCGTATTACGGGGGCACATTAGCGGGGACAACGGGACAAGTTTTTAATAATTTTATTCGAATTCCTTTGTACCCGTTAACGGGGACACGGCTAGCGGGGACAGCGGGACTACACCATTAAATTAAATTTACTAAAATAATGTAAGTTGTTTATTAAATTTATAAATACTTTAGTAAATTAAATTTATTGAATGTAAGTTATGGGTCAGTTACTTTATGACATTATTATTTATGAACCAATTAAATAATAAAATTAGCATACTATAATAGCACTCTAGGTCCCTGACTACTGGCAGCTTGGTTCCTACCCTGCTGCTAGTGGAACCCATTTTATCATATTTTTTATTTGACGTTTTATTCTTTGTTGCTTAATTTTTCTGTTGTTGTTTCTGTGATTTAATTTTTTGTGTTTCTGTTATTTTATTTTTCTGTCGTTTCTGTTTTTTAATTTATTTATTATTTAATTAGAACGGACATAATATAGCCCAATTACACTAATTAAATTACTAAGTATCATAAACATACTTACAAAAAACTGGATTGAATTAAAATTAGTAAATTACAATTAAAAATAAATCTGTTATTTTATTTTTTGTTGTTTCTGTTTTTTGTCGTTTCTGTTATTTTAATGTTGTGCTGTTCTGTTTTTGTTATTTCTGTTATTTCATTTTTGTAAACATTTTTTATACTATGATAAGTATGAGATGTATAAAAAAAATTGAGATAAATTATTTGTGTGTTTTGTTCTTGTTCTTTTGTTTCATAAAATAATTTAATATTTTTGCACACTGCTATTATTATTAATTTAATTGAATCTTATGGTTGCTTACATACCCTTAATTTATTTGTTTATTTTTTTATTTATTTCATTGCTGTCATGTACTAATAACTATATAACTTAAAGCTAAATAAGTATAGTTACATGACGCCCTGTCAGGGCATTGCAATTTACAATATATTAATTACATTTATTATACACAATCATTAAATTATTATCTACGACAGTTAAAATCATTATAAATTAAGATTAATTTTAATGTTACATTATTTTTAAATTATTAAATTAGTCATATTGTATAATAATTCAAGAAAATACTTAAATGATTTATTAATCTATTTTATAATATACAAAAAACTTAAATAATACCTGTCTCCAAAAATAAATATCACTACAGCAGTCCATGGTTAAAAGATACTAAATATTGAAAGTTTTCATCTAGACTGGAATGAAAACACATTATCACACATAAACTCATCAAAACCTCAACTTTATCTATTTAGCGTGATAAACGTGTATTTTAATGACAACTTTCATCGTATGATAATAATATTATGAAGGTTACAAAACATACATAATTAATTTATTAATATCTATATACATATAATGAAAGTGCAACTGGACGATTTATGTGCCTTAAATTTGTTTTTTAATCGGAGGGAAAATTATAATCGGAATAGAGCCCGAAACATTTTGTTTTTTTGTAGGTGTGTCTGTCTGACTGAAACTACTAAACGTATTTGGACTAACTTGCATCGTTAGAGCTTCTTGTATAAATCCATACTATCCATACTAATATTATAAATGCGAAAGTGTGTCTGTCTGTCTGTCTGCTACCTTTTCACGGCCCAACAGCTTAACCGATTCTGACGAAATTTGGTACAGGGTTAGCTTATATCCCGGGGACGGACATAGGCTACTTTTTATCCCGGAAAATCAAAGAGTTCCCACGGGATTCCTAAAAACCCATCCGCTTAACCAATTTGTATGTTTGGTACCGAGGTAGCTTGCGCCCCTGTTATAGACTTAGGCAACTTTTTATCCCGGAAAATCAAACAGTTCCCACGGGATCTTTAAAAATCTAAATCCGCGGGCATCCTCTAGTGCTATATATGTCTATTAGGTACATGCTCATAATATTACGTAGGTACATAAACATAGCTAGATAATATATTATAGATAACCTATGAACCTTTGATAAAAGCTAGGGAAATAGATACACCTGTAGATACCTAAAGGTTACAGTAACTAGTTGAAAAGAGATGATAACTTTCAAACGGCTCAACCGATTTTCTTGGATTATAGCTAAGAACACTCTCAATTAAGCCACCTTTCAAACAAAAAAAAAACTAAATTAAAATCGGTTCATTAGTTTAGGAGCTACGATGCCACAGACAGATACACAGATACACACGTCAAACTTAGGACTTACAAGAGTAGGTGCCATCCAGTTTTTATTCAACAATTTTTATTAAATACAAAACCTGAATAAAAGGAAAATAAAACCCAATGTGCATGATGAATGGATAATAATTTATTTATTGATTCTTGTGTATTTTATTTTGGCCTTTTGGGATTTTGTTTTGGTTGTTTTGGGCCTTTAGATACGGGCTTTACCAGTTTTGGAGCCAACCTACTGAATGCTGATTCGCTGGTGTCTATCACTGAATACTATTAGCCACCGAGCTCATTATTTTAACATTTATTTCTAATCCAAAAGTTTTCTATGGAAATTTATTTATGTGGCATGACACGGGTCTGCCCGCTAAATTCAAATTTAATGTGGTTTTTCGCAATTTGTAAACTAATACGACAAAGTAGGCTTATGGCACTTTAATTGCGCCAATGGCAGTATCATCCTCACAGGTTTATATAAAAATCTTTACTTGAAAGGGTCCAGTTTAAAAAATTAGTTATAGTATCGACTAATTTGTGAGTAACTCAAGTCAAACTCATTATTTTGATTAATTTCTTAAACTGAACACTTTCAAGTAAAGATTTTTGTGTAATCCTGTGAAGATGATACTGCCATTGTGGGAATTAGAATGCCATAAACCTGAATTTCGCGGGCAGACCTGTGTCATGCACCATAAGTAGATAGGTTACTGATTCTGAGTGTAACTAAATTTTAGAGTATTCGCAGCTTCTTCTATGTAATAAGAAAAGGAGAGACAAACCTTGTGACTCGCACTAAACTTTAGAAGATTTAAATTTAAAATTCATCCTACGTCTTTTTTTGGCAATATCAAAAAGAAAAAGCTCTAAATTTATTATCATTTATTTACAAAACTCATTCCAATCATATTTTTTTAATGTTTACTTAAAATAAAATAACAGAAACAACAAAAAATACATTGACAGAAACTACAAAAATTAAATAACAGAAACATTCATTACAAATACGAATAGGTACCAGTATAGCCTGTACCTTTCCCCGGGATGTAAGCTAACTCCGTACCAAACGTTCAGAACCGGTTAAACTTTTTGGGCCGTGAAAAGGTAGCATACAGACAGACAGACACACTTTCGCATTTATAATATTAGTATAATATTAGATTTTGTCATTAACTAAATGGTTTCAAAATAATTCTTTATCTCTAAGTACCTTCTAAGTATTTACTAACGTTCATGTTTTCTGTCGAGTAGGGGTTTAACGCCTCTGATTTCGTTTTCTATTTCTTGTAATGTTTTATCCTTTGTTTCATTTAATACGAAATATAATATAAACAAAGAAAAAGCCACGAGGAGTCCGTAGATGCCAAAAGTGCCTTCAATTCCAGTCTTTTCCATCATCAATGGTGTAAATTTCATCACAAGTGCATACAAAATAGTGAATACTACCCCCGTTGCGAATGATCCTATACCTTTGTGTTCCAATGGAAATATTTCGCCTATAATAGCAAAACAAACTGGTACAATCCCTACGTTAACAATGAAAACATTTAATAAAATAATACTAGGTATTATCCAAATTACAGACTCTCCAATGGTATGATAGGTTTTTAAAATCGCAATTAAACTAGTCGAAAACATTAAAATAACAGAAGTTATACCAGCAGTGAATAGCAAGGTGCGTCGTTTAAAACAACGGATAATATAACACGACAACAACAATGCGATTATAGTTAACGAATCTGCTCCTATAGTACAAAATGCAGCAATAGACTTATCTTTGGTGATCTCAGTTAAAATTTGGACCACATAAGCCAACATATAGTACCTTCCACATGCATCTACCAACATAGTTAATATGGAAGCTATTACGAATGGTTTCATGAAATCTTTCTTCAAATTTTTTTTAATTAACGCTTTCAAACTTTTCTTTTTCTTGGCAAGTTCTCTTCTTTCCATTTGGGTTGCTATTAATTCTTCTAACTCTGTTTTGTGTTTCGGGCTGTCTCCATGAAGCCATGTATGCGATTTGCTACACTCGTCATATCTTCCGTTCAAGGCCAAGAACGCTGGGCTCTCAGGCCACATCAAAGTCATTAATATCGCGATAATGTGAGGAAGTATTGCAAAAGCAGCAATTTGTCTCCAGGTCCAACATAAGGCCATGGAATGGCACATCAGTGAACCAATGGCAACTGAACACTTTTTTAGTGTCATGAAGTACCCTCTTCGTTTTGGATGCGAATATTCTCCCAGCATTATAGAAGTCACATACACTCCACATAGTGCTAGTCCTTGTATAGCTTTCGCCACAAACAGAACAGGAACGCTTTGGGCCAATGCAAAGATAAGGAAACCGGTACTGACTAAGAGATTTAATCCGATGTGAACAGTTTTCCGGCCCAGGGTTTGCATCAAAAATGGGACCATGAAAAATCCAATCATGCCTGTCACACCATGGCTGGCAGCTGAAAAAAAAGGTTATATTTTAAAATTTTTGTTTACAACAGCATGTTTCTACTTTTGCTCAAAAGTAAATAAATATGTGCCTGCAAATCCTTATTGTTAACTTTTCACTGCCTGTTTGACGAAATCTTGACGTTTGGTACAGACAGCTTGCATCCAGGAGACGGACATAGGCTACTTTTTAGATAACTACAAGTGTAAATTAAAAATTTATAACACCCCTGACAAGTGAAGGTTACAGTAACTAGAAAAGAGCTGATAACTTTCAAACGGCTAAACCGATTTTCTTGGATTATAGCTAAGAACACTCTCGATCAAGCCACCTTTCAAACAAAAAAAAACTTAATTAAAATCGGTTCATTAGTTTAGGAGCTACAATGCCACAGACAGATACACATGTCAAACTTATAACACCCCTATTTTTGGTTCGGGGGTTAAAAATGTCATCCAAACCACTGTAACGAGGCAGGGTGCCCAGAACGCTGGCTGCGTTACCTCGTTGAATGACCAGACTATATACCGGCCGATGTAACTGCCAGACCTCTATTTAATTTTATTGAATCGTAATCCTAATAAAAAAAATTCAAAAGAAAAATAAAACCGACTTCAAAAACCAAAAACACTAAAAAGTAGAAAATTTTGAAAATTTTTTATTTCACAATTTTTAGTGGCCCCACTGTACTATAATATGCTATGCCCAGTTAAAACCCTACTGTTTACTAAGCTATTACAGTGATCGCGAGCAATTTGCTCTTATCCATTGAGGAGTTCTGTTCTCCATCTCCGAAGATATTCATCAGATCTTCACCAAATTTATATGGGACACACACCTGCACAGTATACCCTTTCAAACAAAAAAAAAAAATTCCAAATCGGTCCAGGGGTCTTTGAGTAATCGGGGAACATACATAAAAAATAAATAAAAAAAAAAAAAGATCCCGACGAATTGAGAACCTCCTCCTTTTTTGGAAGTCGGTTAAAAATAGGTATAGAATATAATAGAATAGTTATTCAACTTACCAATCGAAGATGTCTGATCTGGTGTTGCACGTATTCCTGTGCTGTTTGGAGACAAGATGGCAGGATGGAGTACTGCAGGGAATGACAGCATAAAACCAGTGCCCACAGAATGTATGCAATCCGCTGTCAGCACGATACTCTGGAAAATAAGGTTTAATTACAAAAACAGCCGTATTATTTTTCCAAATGTTTTATTTTTTAGTTGTTCTTTTATTTTGTAAAAAATAAAAAAGTTTTTCAGTGTAATTATTTTTATTAAAAAATACTTATTATTTTAATAAAAACATATTTTTCATTAAATTGTTTTTATTAAATAATATTTTAACAACAAATATGCTTCGTCCAAGTGATCTTTAATGGGCATGGTGCCCAAGACGCTAGCGTTTTTGCCTACGCTACACTATTGCCTGGCTTGGTCAATGAGCTAAATATCGCAAGCTAATGGGTTACCTGACGCGCCGTGGATTAGTAACTGTAATTAATAAAGTGTCTTACGACCGCATGAAGCCAGAATATTGGTAATAATAAAATTATTAATAGTCACGCAAAGACATAAAAAGATTACATATGGTAGGTACCTACCTAATTAATATCGGTTTAAAGAATTTATTCTTAAAAAAAGAATATCTATACTTAATAAATAAAATTGGAGTGTCTGTCTGTAATTTCGAAATAACTACCTCATATTAAGCTCATATGGTTATTTGAACGATACCATAACTGAATCACACGTTTTTAAAATTTTTGTCTGTCTGTCTGTCTGTCTGTCTGTCTGTCTGTCTGTTTGAAAAGGCTAATCTTTGGAACGGCTGAACCAATTTTGACGGGACTTTCACAGGCAAGGAGAGGAAATCTCCGAGATTTCTGAACCGATTTGCGTCATTTCTTTTTTAATCGATAGAGGAACTTTACGACATTGTTTCATAAAAAATTTGGAGTCCAACTCCTCAATCCTGATGCTGCAGGGGATCAGACCAATCCACGCGGGCGAAGCTGCGGGCATCAGCTAGTTATGAAATAAAAGTTATAAGTACTTTGTGTCATTAATAAAATATCTAACTATCTTTGGCGAAGAAGTAAGAACTGTATAATAATGCCTAAAATCAAAAGGGCATGTGTGTAATAAATTTTATTTTAAAAAATCCCAGAATTTCTATAGGTACCTACATTTCTTGAACAGCAATTGAATATGTTTTAAGTTCGAGATGAAAACTGGCTCCAGTTATTACAAATGCTCAAATTAATAGCATTTCATTAACAAGTGTAAATTAAAAATTTATAGCACCCCCAACAAGTGAAGGTTACAGTAACTAGAAAAGAGCTGATAACTTTCAAACGGCTGAACCGATTTTATTGAATTATAGCTAAGAACACTCTCGATCAAGCCACCTTTCAAACGAAAAAAACTAAATTAAAATCGGTTCATCAGTTTAGGAGCTACGATGCCACAGACAGATACACAGACACACAGATACACAGATACACACGTCAAACTTATAACACCCCTCTTTTTGGGTCGGGGGTAAAAATGCGAAAGAATAGACCAAAGTTAACTATAATAAGTTGTTTAGATAGGCAAACAAAAAAAAAATTAAAAATACCTACTGTTTTGGATTGTAAATGGATAATAATGCTTACTTTTAATAAAACATATTTTAATGAACAGAAATCATCCAAATACAATTTTACTATACCTCAGAATAAATACATATAAGTGAAAATATAGAAAATTATTTCATGTTTGTGCCTTTTGGGGTGGAGACCAGCGTGGGGCGATTCGTGGGGTGAGGATGCCCTTTTTTAAGGACCTGTCATCCCGTCTCGTGGAGTCCACGGGTGACCGGAGGTCTGGCAGTTACCTCGGTCAGCGTATTAGTCTGGCCATTCAACGAGGTAACGCAGCCAGCGTTCTGGGCACCCTGCCTCGTTACAGTGATTTGGATGACATTTTTAACCCCCGACTCAAAAAGTTATAAGCTTGACGTGTGTATCTGTGTATCTGTCTGTGGTATCGTAGCTCCTAAACTAATGAACCGATTTTACTTTGAAAGGTGGCTTGATCCAGAGTGTTCTTAGCTATAATTCAAGAAAATCGGTTCAGCCGTTTGAAAGTTATCAGCTCTGTTCTAGTTACTGTGACCTCACTTGTCAGGGGTGTTATAAATTTTTAATTTACATTTGTTGTTTTGTAATTTTTATATTTATAGTATTTATTAATAACAAATTATAATTCAATATAAATATAGATTGATTCTTAATCACATACCTGTCTCCAGAAGTACACATCACCAATCAAACCCATGTCCGTATTTGAATGAAATTACTTGTATTGAATTGGTATTTGAATTTGCCCACTTTGACTTACACTTGATAAACAAAAGACTAATAGTATGTACAACTCAATAAAATTGGGGAAAAAAACACTAAAAATATTTCCACATGTTTAATACGATGAAATATCTTGCAGAGTGATATAAGAATTAGCATACGTATTTGTTACTGTTTATCTATGGATGTAATAAGGTACTTCTACCTATATGTACAATAATATACTCGTACATTAACCAAGTTTAGTTTGACAAGGAACAAAATGGGAACGAATGTTTGCGGATATTTTTAGGGTTCCGACTTCCGAATACGGAATCCTAAAAATATCCACAAATTCCGTTTTTCCTTTTGTAATAACAAAAGGAAGAACGGAACCGTTATAGTATCACTTTGATGTCTGTCTGTCTGTCTGACTGTCTGTCTGTCTGTCTGTCCGTCGTGTATGTCAAGAAACCTACAGGGTATTTCCCGTTGACCTAGAATCGTGAAATTTGGTAGGTATATAGGTCTTATAGCACAAGTACAGGAATAAATCTGAAAACCGCGAATTTGTGGTCACCTCATTAAAAAAAAAATTAAAATGTGTTTCAATTTTCAAAGTAAGATTACTTACTAACTATACTAGACTAAGTGGGGTATCATATGAACAAACTGTACATTCTAAAACAGATTTTTATTTATTTTTATGTATAATAGTTTTTGATTTATGGTGCAAAATGTTGGAAAAAATACCCGAGTAGGTACGGAACCTTCAGTGCGCGCGTTTGACTCGCACTTGGCCGGTTTTTTTTTTAATTTTTAGACTAGCGCTTGGCTGCAATCAGACCTGCTAGCAAGTGAAGATGCAGCTTGACGGTACGGCTTGCGGGTAGGGTGGTAACTAGCCACGACCGAAGTCTCCCATTAAGACAGCGCTGTGCCAGGGAGGTCGCCAAACTGCTCTTCAAGCGTTTAGAAATAGACGAGAAGACATTTCAAAGCTTCCTAAACGCTGCCCAGCCGAATTGGATTCGCCTGCTAACCTCTTTCATGAAATCGGACCTACCTAGTGCAATTGTGTGCCTCAGGGATAGTGATGTAGTCCTTTCATTTCAGACAGACAGACTAACAAAAATTTTAAAAACGTGTTATTCAGTTATTGCACAAGTCAAATAACCATAATGTGAGCTCAATCTGAGGTACCTACTTATACGAGTATTTTGAAATTACAGACAGACACTTCAATTTAATTTAATTTTGTAGTGAGTAGGTATAATGTGACCTAATATTCAAAAATGTTGAAAAAAATTAGGGGCATGCATTTTATTGTCCTTGAAACCCGTCCTTTTAAAGTGACATATACCTATAGGTCATTGACTTTCCTATTTTCTTACTAAACACTTTATATCTTTGTTATTTTATATTACGGGCTTTGGTTTAATTGTTACAGTATCTATGGGCTCTAATCTTGCTTTAACTCTAATCCAAGGTAATAAAAATCATATTATGTGTGTTTGTATGGTTGTTACGTACATTGTAAGATTAGCGCATCATAAATAGGTAGATACGGAAACGTTCTCTTAAAAACCAAATAACTGGCTTATATTCTGGTTATCCACCCTAAACAGGCCTATGTCTGTGGCATCGTAGCTCCTAAATTAATGAACCTATTTTAATTTAGTTTTTTATTTTATTTGAAAGGTGACTTGATCGAGAGTATTCTAGCTATAATCCAAGAAAATCGGTTCAGCCGTTTGAAAGTTATCAGCTCTTTTCTAGTTACTGTAACCTTCACTTGTCGGGGGTGTTATAAATTTTAATTTACACTTGTTATCTCTTAGTACCAACCCATTGCCATAAAATATACCTACTATCAGGCAGGTATTAGAATTAGATATTATTCGACAAGGTAAGTTCAAAATAATTTATTCCAAAATTGCGAAATTTACATGTTTTAGGGTTCCGTACCTCAAAACGAAAAACGGAACCATTATAGGATCACTTTGCTGTCTGTCTGTCTGTCGGCCGTCCGTCCGTTCGTCACACGCACACATCTTAAAGCACACGTAAGGGAAAAAATCCAATAACCCAGAATTTGTGATTACATAATCAAAAAAAATGAAACTACATTCCCGAACTAATAATAATTAGTATTTTCAATTTTCTAAGTAAGATAACTATACCAAGTGGGGTATCATATGAAAGAACTTTCCCTGTATATTCTAAAACAGATTTTCATTTATTTTATGCATAAATAGTTAAAAAAATGCCGTTCCCCACCTTATCCCCGACGTTAACCTATCGAAAAATCTGAAATAATCATGATTAATAGAAGTTTATTTACATTTTAAGGAAAAATAAAACCAGCACTCTCACTATCATAGTTTTTTTATATATTAACAATAAATCTCTACAAACAAAACTTAATTTGCGGTTTTTTAATTTATTTTTATTCATTATAGCCAAGCGCTTGACCACAATCCCACCTGGAAAGTGAAGATGTGGCCTAAGATGGGACGCGTTTACCTAGAAGATGCCTATTCACTCTTATTAATGAATGATTCGTAATTCTTATCGTTTTCCTTCTTCTGTAGTACAGAACCCTCAGTGCGCGAGTCTGACTCGAGCTTGGCTGGGTTTTTAGCGTAGAAGCACACGCCGAATATCCGCTATAGACTACAGGCCCATGTTTAAAAATGGGTGGGTCATATGAACCACCAGGTGACGTATACAGGACGATATAAGAGCATAAAATAATAAGTTTCAGCACTATGCCGTCACTTGTAAGCTGTCCAACAGAGTGCTGGTGAGAATTGAAAAGTGCAGGTAGAGTGAGTACATTTTGGTCATATATTTTTGTACGGCATTTTTACCATCGATAGATCCATGAAAAATAATAAGAAAGCGCGCAGTGCCGTAAAAAAATGGTGCGCCACAAAGTCAGTAAATGTTTTGATTTTCTGACAATTTCCGGGGTAAATTTGGTCATTTAATTCTGTACGGCACTAGTTTCATACTGTTTCAATACAGCCTCTAATCCATTATTCCGCAACGCCGTACAAAAATCATGCGACAAGGGGAAAAAATTGAGGGTAGCAACCCCCTCTCTTTCCGTGGTCCGGGGGGTGATTTGAAACAACATAAAATTAATTTATTTTGAAAGTGTTTTATGCATAGATAATATTTTTTTACATGCCGTACATTTTCGTTGGTCCAAAGGTTTGTAGGGGATGTGGATATTATATACACACCCGTTCACTTCAGTTAGACGGCATAGTGATTTTATCATATTATCAATTGTTCTCTTCAAAAATATGTTAATGCCGTACAGTATCAGATGGCCATAAAGTACTACACCCTTAAAATGGTAGCGTCATTTTCATCAGCCTAAAAGATATGGTCTGCATTAAAATGTACGGCATAATTTTTTCCTAATTTATTTATCTTAATACTATTTAAAACAAGGGAAAAGCGTAGAAAATTGCTATATTTTATTAATCTATGAATATTTAAACTTTTGCAATAATTTGAAAAATTTCAGTTTTTGTATTTATCTATAATTTTTTTTAGAACAGTTTCTTTTGAACGGCAATACTATATAACAATAGTATTTTACACTATCATGTTAAAAAAAAAGTTGCCGTACAGAGTCAAATGATTTTACAGCTTTAAAAATTAAGTATACCATGAAATTAAGATAATTATTGATACACATTCAAATGAACACTAATTTTTTTACGGCATTATTTTTAATAGTACTTTTGAGTGCTAGATAATGTTTTGGAACCAAAGCCGTACTTTGTCAAATCACCCCCCGGACCACGGAAAGAGAGGGGGTTGCTACCCTCAATTTTTTCCCCTTGTCGCATGATTTTTGTACGGCGTTGCGGAATAATGGATTAGAGGCTGTATTGAAACAGTATGAAACTAGTGCCGTACAGAATTAAATGACCAAATTTACCCCGGAAATTGTCAGAAAATCAAAACATTTACTGACTTTGTGGCGCACCATTTTTTTACGGCACTGCGCGCTTTCTTATTATTTTTCATGGATCTATCGATGGTAAAAATGCCGTACAAAAATATATGACCAAAATGTACTCACTCTACCTGCACTTTTCAATTCTCACCAGCACTCTGTTGGACAGCTTACAAGTGACGGCATAGTGCTGAACCTTATTATTTTATGCTCTTATATCGTCCTGTATACGTCACCTGGTGGTTCATATGACCCACCCATTTTTAAACATGGGCCTGTAGTCTACTAGTTTTTAATCTTTGACTCTGACAACTCTAAATAGTTACTTAATTATTTTTGTAATGTTTCTCTTTCAGTTCTTATATTTCGACGTACGTCGCCATATTTGCCACTCCGCAAATGTTGAAGCCTCTTTGGATCCTAGGGAAAAAATCACACAAATATTATTTTTGCGAAAGTTTGGGTGTAAGTATGTATGTGTTTGTTACTCCTTCATGCAAAAACTACTAGACGGATTTGGCTGAAATTTGGAATAAACGTAGATACTATCCTGGATTATTTATTTATTTTATTTATTTATTTAATTTGGCATGAAGAATTTGGCAGAACCTAACAATAGTATTAAGATCTGTAAACTAATCCAAATTCGCAATAAAGATAATTGAATTAAATTGAATTGAAAATATGTTACTGTACCTCATGTACCCATCCTCACCCCACTGTTTCCCCCACCAGTTCAGTAGGATCCAATATTCCGGGGTGTATCCTACTAATAACATCGCGTGGTTGAGTTTCCAGGGAACACAGAAAGGGTCGTTATATACACCGCTTCTGAAAATAAAGAAAACAGACTTAGCCTAGTGTTTAAGACGTCGACCTCATATTCCAAGCAGGCGGGTCACCTGATGTTAAGTGATTACGGCCGCCCATGAGCATTTGCAGCACAAGAGTTTGGTTCGCCCCTTGAATAACACCGCAGGAGAGAGTTGATTCCACAGTTTGCATGTGCGTGGAAAAAAGGATCTGGCACAACGGACGGTCGAAGTGCACCAGGAACCCAGGTGAGGGTGAAATTGCTTGCGGTGGCATGCGGTGCTGTTGTAGAAAAAGAACTGTGGAATGAGGTCAAACAACTCTTCAGAGCACTCGCCATGATAAAGGCGATAGAACACCATAAGATATCTTACGGTCTCTATCTATCTTAAGGTATCTTACGGTCTCTACGGTGCTCTAGGCTTTCCGACGAGCCGGTTAGTTTGGGATCGTACAAGTTCCTTATATTATGATATCATGGAATTCCACAAAGTACCTAACGCCTGATTCTAAATGCAACATTTGTATAATGCACAGTCATACACGCCTCTTGATGAGATTTTACTATTCATATACGCGTACTATACAATATAAATAAGTGTAAATAAAAAATTTATAACACCCCCGACAAGTGAAGGTTACAGTAACTAGAAAAGAGCTGATAACGTTCAAACGGCTGAACCGATTTTCTTGGATTATAGATAAGAACACTCGATCAAGCCACCTTTCAAACAAAAAAACTAAATTAAAATCAGTTCATTAGTTTACGAGCTACAATGCCACAGACAGATACACAGATACACACGTCAAACTTATAACACCTCTCTTTTTGGGTTGGGGGTTAAAAATACATTCTGGTACCTGTAAAGTTGGAAGGTGAAAGGAGAAGCGTTGACAGCTACGGCCAATGGCCCAATAGTGGCCACCGCTCGTTCCATGGCCTCCTCATCGCCCGCCGGTAAAGTGGCCCAACGCCGCGCCCTGGCTCTCACTGTGCGACTGTTGTAGTGGCAACGCCCTTTCTATGACCAAAGAATATTCCTCCTCATCGATCACCGATAGACGCTGATGCTGGGCATATAGGTCTCATATCGACGGCTTAGAGTGAAAACCTCGTAAGTGTAAAAGAAGTAACTTTTCAGGAGGAAGAAAAAACTGCGTGCTGTAACTAACAGAAGCGAGTATTTACGAGTTTCTCATTTAATGTCATAGATGGCGTTACGAGTATCGAATGAACAAATTAGTCAGATCAGGATGTGCGTTGCGAGGTTTTCTTCCTAGAAACGCAATAAAATAAAGAGCAAAAATGCATTCCCGAGGTTTTCACTCTAAGACGACGATATAGGAATTTCCATACGCTACGGTCTTGCGCCACCTCCAAACAGCGGCTCTCTGCGATTCTTTTTTTTTATTCAGATACAAGTTAGCCCTGACTGCGATCTCACTTGGTGGTAAGTGATGTTGCAGTCTAAGATGGAAGCGGGCTAGCCTGGAAGGGGTATGGCAGTTTTCGTTAAACGTACACTCTTTTGGTTTCCACACGGTATCGTACCAGTTGTATTGACAACGCCTAAGGCCAAGAATATAGGGTCATGCCAGAAACAACAAGCTTATTGCTATACATCTGTACAGCACCCGGCAGGAAAGGGTTACACATCGAACTTTAGAAAGAGATAATCAGCAGCTTTAGTTTCGTAAAGCGTTGCCTCTTTCCTTGGACAGTTACCGTTACAAATATACCACTAGCTAGTTGTTGACGTTTATACTATGTATCTTTTAGTCATAAACGTCTTTTTAAGTGAATATACATATTTTGTTTGTGTAACTATATACATGTTGTTGGTTGAGTATCTACACTTCGACAAGGCTCTTTTGGCGCGCGGCCAAAATCGGAACTAAAGCCGCCGTCTTGAGAAGTACACGTGTTGATAGTTCGAGTATGTCGGCATAAAGCTACAACAGCGCCCTCACTCAAGTGTCAAAAGAGCCTTGTCGGACTGTACCTTCAAGTGAAGAGTCAAGAGTGAATAGGCATCTTCTAGGCAAGCACTCTCCAACTTAGACCTCATCATTGCTTTTCCTTGAGGCATGATTGTATGTGGTAAAAAAAGAAAGGAAAGAAGTCGGTCCTACCTTCCCAATATAAGGATAATAAGTCTCCGTTGTCAGTCCAGCTCTGGCAGCATATCTCAGAGCAGCTTGAAGCGACCCTCCCTCGCAGCCCAAGTTACCATCCCTGAAGCTGCAATCCACGATCTGTTGAGGACTGGAAGAAGATAACAAAGAATTTGTTACTACTTTGGTCCCTAAAAAACAAGTTTTCTAAGAAAGACTTGTTTATTAATTGAATATTACGCCGACTGCGGCAAAGCCAGAAGGAAGTGTTATGATTTTAGTAGTCTACTAGCCGATGCCCGCGACTTCGCCCGCGACACACACATACACACACACACACACACACACACACACACACACACACACACACACACACACACACACACACAAACTTTTGCCTTTATAATATTAGTGTGATGTGATGCATGTAAGTATGTATGTGTGTATGTTTGTATCAAGATTCTGTGTGTTCCAACGTAGCGCCTAAAATACTGGGCCGATTTTGATGAATCAGGTGTCAATCGGTTCAGAAATCTCGGAGATTTAGTATAGTTATCGTGGCTTCGGTCTTACCTGAGTTCCTTCCAGTTCCTATGCTTCTTATAAAGCTGTGCCTGCAACGCGTGCGCAACCGCGAACGCGTAGCACGCGCCGCAATGCCATTGCTCCTCTCGCTTGGGAGTGTAGCCTTCCGCACGCCAGTCCACCTGGAATGTAGATAAGTTGCTAGTTAATAACTGTATCTAGAAACTGCAAGACTGCCTCGTTGGTCTAGACTCTAGTGCATTAGTTCCCAAAGTGGCCAACCAGTTTGGCGAGTTAGTAATGTTAAGAACCTTGTATACCTAATTAATATCACACTTCACACTATCACACTTCACACTAATATTATAAAGGCGAAAGTGTGTGTGTATGTTTGTTACTCTTTCACGCAAAAACTACTGGACGGATTTGGCTAAAAATAATGGAGATAGATAATATCCTGGCTTTTTATCCCGCAAAATCAAAGAGTTTCTACGGGATTTCGAAAAACCTAAATCCACGCGGATGAAGTCGCGGGCATCAGCTAGAGAAAAAATAAATTAAAAAAAAAGTGGTCCAGGTGGCCCCCCAGGGGTCCACGGTAGACTCGACGGGGCTCTACGTTGGCGTGACAAAATCGGAACCAGCTAAATTTTGAAAGTGGTCTATGAGAAAAAGTCTGGGAACCTCTGATCTAGTGGTTAGACTGTTCGACTGCAGATGACGAAGTCCCGGGTTTGATTCCGAGTCGTGAAATCGTGAAATGAGATGGAGTGCGCGTGCTTAGAAGATGCATATTCACTTTTGACTTGAAGGTACCATATTAAAATTGGAGGGAAAAACTGATGCTAGAAGGATGTTGCAAATCCTAGGGGTCCGAATTAAAAACGAGGAGGCATTCGTACCTTTTTCGGTATCTTGCGATGCAAATTGTTGCGGTATGTTGTCTTCTTACGATCTTCTGCTGGGTCGAACAGAGGTATGGTTTTTATTAGCTTTAGCAGCTGTCTGATGTATGCTGTTATTGGCTGAAAAAAAGTTTTGCTATTAAACATTGACTAGGATGAAAGATGTAAATGCAGTTTGCAGCAAAGCCTGCCCAGCAACGCTATCGTATAGCTAGAGAAATCATGCTAAACAATGAGGTGCACTCTATTCCCTCACTCTCATAGTCCGATGGAATGGCAATCTGACACGACCGGAGAGATATTAGACGCAGCACCGACGTATTTATGTGCTCTCTGTAACTCAAACCCTGATCTCATGTTCCACTGACGAATATACTAGGTAATTACTTGCCTAGATTATAATAGGTGGAGTTGAAATTTTCACAGGTAGGTATGTATTTCTATTGCCGCTATAATAAAAAAAAAACACAGAGTAATGAATTTCAACATGGCCGCTAAGCAAATTTAAAATATTAAAAGTAATTACATAGTGTTATTCTTATCTTGTTACTTATAGGTTAGATAGTACGGAACGAATCGTGTGCGAGTCTGACTCGCTCTTGGTGATTTTTTTGGGTTCCGTACCTCTAAAGTAACCCTCGTTGTCTGTCTGTCTGTCTGTCGTGTCTGTCAAGAAATCTATAGGGTATTTCCCGTTGACCTAGAATAATGAAATTTGGCAGGTAGGTAGGTTTTATAACACAAGTAAAGGAAAAAATCCGAAAACCGCGAATTTGTAGTCACATCATTTAAAAAAAAAATATGATTCAATTTTCAAAGTAAGATAACTATACCAAGTGGGGTATCATATGAAAGGGCTTTACCTGTTTTTCTAAAACAGATTTTTATTTATTTTTATGCATAAAATAGTTTTTGATTTATCGTGCAAAATGTTGGAACAATACCCGAGTACGGAACCCTCAGAACGCGAGTCTGACTCAATCTTGTTCTGGTTTTTTTCATTATTAAAAAAGAAATAGTCACCCAGTCTCCAAAATAATTGAGATGCAGTGAATATGTCTGCTCTCCTGCTAGATACAACTGATTATGTTTTGCGACCCGTTTCAAATTGTCCCTCCATATTGATAATGCAGATTTCTCGTGACGATCAGTTGCATAGTCCTTGTTGTATGCTGTCTAAAACAAGTGTAAATTAAAAATTTAAAACACCCCCGACAAGTGAAGGTTGCAGTAACTAGAAAAGAGCTGATAACTTTCAAACGGCTGAACCGATTTTCTTGGACTATAGCTAAGAACACTCTCGATCAAGCCACCTTTCAAACAAAAAAAAAATCGGTTCATTAGTTTAGGCGCTACGGTGCCACAGACAGATACACAGATACACAGATACACACGTCAAACTTATAACACCCCTCTTTTGGGTCGGGGGTTAAAAAAGGTCATAGTCATTTAAGTAATATGATAAGTCAATGGTCATATTAGAGAATCATACTTACTTACTAATATTATAAAGGCGAAAGTTTGTGTGTATGTGTGTGTGTATATTTGTTACTCCTTCATGCAAAAACCACTGGACGGATTTGGCTGAAATTTGGAATGGAGATAGATAATATCCTGGATTAGCATATAGGCTACTTTTTATCCCGGAAACTCAAAGAGTTCCCATGGGATTTCGAAAAACTAAATCCACGCGGACGAAGTCGCGGACGTCAGCTAGTACCTTATATTCCTCCCAGTGCGTCTCGGGCACTTCTTCATGTAACAGCAATCCATTGAAAACATGTTGTTTTGTACACACATTATCACTTTCACCAACATGACAGTCACTCACGTTAACATACTTCAAATATTCTCCGAACCTCTCGGTCTTCTCCAAAACTCTTAATATGTTCTCTGCAAAATTGTTAATTTTCAGATATTCTCCATTTTCCGTGTTAACACATCGCCGCGTTCGAAAAGACTTGTATTTATTCAAAATATATTTAATTTTGTATGTTGTGCTGTTAATGTTTAATTCTGAACTTATCACAGTTAATAAAGGAATAAATGTAATTAATAAAAACATTGTGAATCAAATTATTCATTAAAAATATCTATAACATTTCAAAATATCAAAATTCGAATTTAAAGGTAAAATGTTAACCTAAGGTTAAACTAGTGTAATGTTTTCTAAATTGTTATGCCACTTGTTGCAAAGTAATCAGAAATCGGTTAAAAATTTAACTTGTCCTAAATTCAATTCTAATTCGAACAAAATAATGTTGAATATTCTTTGTTTTAAAGTAACTTATACATGTAGTAACACCACCAGTTTGTGTTTTCACGGAATTATTCTTATTGATCAAGTCCGGTTTAAAAAAAATTAATAAAACTATTTATAAAATTCATTCGATAAAGGGACCTGTGAGGTATAAAAGCTATATCAAATAGGTACTTATACGTATATATTATGTTCAGTGGTTAGGCATAAATTGTTCGAAATAACAATGAAAGGTTTATTTAGGTTAAATTATATATTTGCGCTTTTTTGACAGCGGGGGCATTTCACGTCAAGCGGACAGCCAAAAAAAAGTGAGGTCGTGGATTTTGTTTATACTCTGGTCAGTTATACTTCTAGTAGACGTGGATATATACACACAATGTTTTTTTCCTATGATGCATTATTGCTGAGTTATGAGCTTTTAAAAATTTACTAAGAATGAAGTCCGTTATTTTTGGATGCTTATTATTTGTAACAATTCATTTGTAAAAAAAATTAAAAAGCATTTTTTATTATAGTTAAAAAGTTGAAATTTTTATTTTTTTTATCGAATTCTAAATTTAAATTTTTTAACGTATAGTAAACCGGAAGTGAACATTTCAAATCGATATTTGAGTAACTTGGCCAGAATAAAAATATTTTTTTTTTACCGTGAATTAAAGCTTACATGTACTTATTTTTCACCAAAAAAAATTGTAACGTGGAGTCTAATAGTTTAGGACTTAGAGCATATAGAATACATAGATATAACTATGAGCACTTTCTAAGCAGTCGGGTTTATGCACTAACATGCTAAAATACTACGCTATGAATAATTTATTCATTCATTCTAACATGAAATACCTATACAAAAATAAAAGATTTTTTAAATAAAATGTAATCTATACTAATAAATAAAATTGGAGTGTCTGTCTGTAATTTCGAAATAACTACCACATATTAAGCTCATATGGTTATTTAAACGATACCATAACTGAATCACACGTTTTTAAAAATTTTGTCTGTCTGAACGGGCTAATCTTCGGAACGGCTGAACCCATTCTGACGGGATTTTCACAGACAAGTAGAGGATTGGCCAGGGAGTAACATAGGCTACTTTTTAACCGACTTTCAACAATGGAGGAGTTGTGTTTTTCTACCTATGTACATTGATATCTCCGAGATTTCTGAACCGATTTGCGTAATTTTTTTTAATCGATAAAGGAACTTTGCGACATTGTTCCATAAAAAATTTGGATTTCAACTCCTCAATCCAGATGCTGCAGGGGCCCCATCACTAAAGCTGGTGGGATTTGGAAACTGTCGGTTATAAATTGATATGGAAGGTATCTATAACAGGTAAACACTTTGGCTTTGACCTCGAGGACCCAATTCCTCAACCCTGATGCTGTAAGGAATTGCATTCCTAAATCCTGGTGATCCCTCGGGATTTTTAAAGGATCATCCGTTTAAATGTTTTTACGTGGTAGAGAAACACGTTGTATCCCGGGGATGGGCTATTACGGATAGACCACTTTTGTCCTGGGAAATCAAAAGTTCCCACAAGATTTGTTCGCCCTGACTAAGCAACCAATCAACTTGATTTTTAGCATAAAGATACTTGAAAGGACGCAGAGTAACATAGGCTACTTTTTATCATGGCAAGTCAGAGTTCCCACGGGATTTTTAAAAATCTAAATCCACGCGGACGAAGTCGCGGGCATCAGCTAGTTACAAAATAAAACACTCCATTTTAATTAATACTGTTTCAATCTCAATTAATAAAACCACTCTAAGTCCTAAACTATTAGACTCCACGTTACAATTTTTTTTGGTGAAAAATAAGTACATGTAAGCTTTAATTCACGGTAAAAAAAAAATATTTTTATTCTGGCCAAGTTACTCAAATATCGATTTGAAATGTTCACTTCCGGTATACTATACGTTAAAAAATTTAAATTTAGAATTCGATAAAAAAAATAAAAATTTCAACTTTTTAACTATAATAAACAATGCTTTTTACTTTTTTTTACAAATGAATTGTCACAAATAATAAGCATCCAAAAATAACGGACTTCATTCTTAGTAAATTTTTAAAAGCTCATAACTCAGCAATAAAGCATCATACGAAAAAAACATTGTGTGTATATATCCACGTCTACTAGAAGTATAACTGACCAGAGTATAAACAAAATCCACGACCTCACTTTTTTTTGGCTGTCCGCTTGACGTGAAATGCCCCCGTCAGTGTGCGAAGCTAGCAATGTGCATTTAAAGATATATTATGTTCAGTGGGTTTGCATAAATTGATCGGAAAAATAACAATGAAAGGTTTATTTAGGTTAAATTATATAAGTACATACGTTCGATTTATGTGCCAACTTAAATAGATGGTGACCCTACAAATAACCAATGCAAGCAAAAAGTATTTTTGCTTAGTTTTGAATATGTAGAAACACTTTGATTAGTCATGTTCCAGTTTTACAGAATTTCGCATGTAAATATCGATTACTTTCATACAATTGTTCAGTCAAATAACTGGAATTTAATGGATTAAAACTAGAATGAAAAAAGGATGAAAGTGAAAATTTATTAATGAAAAAAACTTTTACATGCGAGTTTCATTGAGTCCTGGCCCCTTAACTAGAATATCAATAATTGCTAAACAATGCAAATCTTATAGTGCCGTATAAAATCATCATAATGACAAGTGTAAATTAAAAATTTATAACACCCCCGACAAGTGAAGGTTATAGTAACTAGAAAAGAGCTGAACTTTCAAGCCGCTGAATTGATTTTCTTGGATTATAGCTAAGAACACTCTCGATCAAAGCCACCTTTCAAACAAAAAAAAAACTAAATTAAAATCGGATCATTAATTTAGGAGCTACGATGCCACAGACAGATACACAGATATTTCGATTTTTGGGTCGGGGGTTAAAAATAACATTTCAAATTCAGGACTTGAAACTAGTTAAATTATGTTAAGCCTTTTTAAATTAATTAGTTTGTAAACTAAGGAACTTTGTAAATAAAATATGCCCATATAAAATACAACTAAATATTTATTGATATTTTTCAATTTTTTGTCGATAGATGAATTATACAGATAATACAATGGCATAAATACATAAATAAATACATTAAACAATTAACTACCTATCTATCAAAAAATATGTTTTTCTAATTCATCTAAAAATGTCGGTTTAACGTCGTTTAGACGGAACTAAACTAAAATATAAAAACGACTGAAAATATTGCCCTCCTGTATAAATGTTCAAAAACAGATCGGCTATTCCAGGTCCAGCGTACTTGTATTAGTAGAGGTCAAACTTTCAGCTTTCTAGAGAAGCCTTACAAATTACAGTAAGACCATAGAAATAGGCTTTGAAAACCGTCGCTGCGCATGAAAATTCCGCTACATGGAAAATCACAATGTTTCAGAAGACTCTTTTAAACTAAATTTTAAAAAAAGCTTCAGTTTTAGATCAAAATCCCATAACTACGAGTAATGACAAGTGTAAATTAAAAATTTATAACACACCCGACAAGTGAAGGTTACAGTAACTAGAAAAGAGCTGATAACTTTCAAACGGCTGAACCGATTTTCTTGGATTATAGCTAAGAACATTCTCGATCAAGCCACCTTTCAAACAAAAAAAAAATACTTTAAAATTGGTTCATTAGTTTAGGAGCTACGATGCCACAGACAGATACACAGATACACACGTCAAAGTTATAACACCCCTCTTTTTGGGTCAGGGGTTAAAAAGATTTATAAATCTTGAACTAGCAGACATGCTAAAGAACGGCTTTCTACATGTACACGAGCCTTTTAAAACCAATCACAATGATATCAAAAATGAAAATCCTAAAAAAACACATATGCCGATTTTGCATGCGCAGCGACGAAACTTACAATTGATTCAAAATTATATGAAAAATCACACTTCCATCAATAAATGCAAGCAAAAATAATGATAACAAAAAAAAAAACTATTTACACCCGATACGATAAACACATTTGTCTACTTAAAACTAACATAAACAACTACACTAATAATACTCTGGGTTATTGTTATTATTTATTAATAATACCTGTTACAAATATTATTAATAGATTGACTATTGTTGACTTTGTTCTAAAATTTAGTAAAAAATCTGTAAAGGTACTGTTTGAACAAAAGATCACTCAAGTATTTTTATAATTCGTCGCTGTTACATCTGATTTTAACACAAGTTTAAAAAAAAACTATACTCCTGAGAAAAGCATATTATACAATCGAAGATTATGTAAATGATAAAATAGCGCGGATTTGATCTGCAGCTCCAGCAATGCGCGGGACTCCAATTACTTTTATACATGGCATAATATTGTATATCAAATCTTTGAAAATAGCAACCGCCGAGTTTCTTGCTAGTTCTTCTCGGTAGGAAAGGCATTCCGAACCAGTGGTAGATGCTTTTGACGATTCAAAAGTAGTTAAGTTGAATAAAATATGATTTTTTTTTAGTTGATTCATAAAATAAATTTTCAAAAAAAAATTTTTTTTTTCAAAATAATTAAAATGTTTAGCAGACGAAATTTATGTCCACTGCTGGGCATAGGTCTAAATAGGCTCACAGGTAAAAATATCCACAGAGTAAGGTCTTTTGTCGCTTGTGTCCAGCAGCTAGGGAGCCTTGGAAGGAGCCCTGACGGGGCTTCATGTTGTAATATTATAATATTTTTTATGATATAAGACATGAATGCAAATAAATAAAGAAAAAAGGATTCCCTGGGGTAAATCGCTTAAGGTTCCCTGTCGATGTAATAGGTGATCTCCCAACGCTATCCCCTCCCCCTTTATCGTTAAGAGAAAAGAACCCTAAGTGGGAGTTACTAAAAATAACGATAAAGGGGGAGGCCTATATCTTTATTTTTAGTTATAACTCACTTTTAAACAAGTAGGTAAATTATGCTAGCATTTTAGTAATTACTGGATCCTTACAGTATTTCAACTTGGTATCTTCTTCAATTTCTAGAATCAATAGATTATTTTTTTCATATTGTATGAAACTAAGGTCACTAATTTCATTAATGTTTTACATTTTTTAAAAGCTAATGGGAACTGTTGGAAAACATCACATAAAAATTAAATATTTTAAATATTATTTTCGTATCGTATACAAAATATAATATTTTAATTTAGTCAATTTTAAGCTAAAATTCTAAATTAAAAAATCATGATTTCGATTGATTTTTACGTCAAAATAAAATGGTTTAATTAAAAAGTAACATACCTACAGCATTATAAATTCATACTAGATATATTTACAAAAGAGTTCAAATTCACAGCACTTTAGTTCTGATGTAACACCAACTCCACAACAAAAACCGATCGCTCGATCGAATGTGAAACGTCGATTCAGATCCAGCTAAATCGATATCATGTTGTATTTAATCGATTTTTTTAGTCAAACTATATTGACTCCATAGTCCCTACCATTTGTCTTGGTTACTATTTTCTAAATCTCGAAAATAAGTCGTATTATATTCGAGTGATTTAAAAGTATACTACATACCTATTATGAGCGTTTTTAACGTCGTGAGCAATATTTATATTTTATAATTAGAAGTATTTTCCAAAAACGCGATTATGGGTTGGACCGTTTTTTCAGAAAATAAGACCAATTGATTCTCTACATTAATTCTCTACATTATGGAAAAATTATAAAGCTAGTATGCGTTTCGCTCTGAATACAATTTTATGCATTAAGATATTAAATATCTGGTTAACTTCCAGAGGATATAATCTGTGTAACTACTAATACATAAAAGTTAATGTGTATTTTTAAAAAGTCATAATGTCGCATTATCTAACCTCCCTATAGACATAAAATATTGCTCTTCTAGTATAATAAGTTAGTGTTATATTTATTTCATTAACCCAAATTATAATCTATAATATTTGGCATACAAATAACATTATTTGCGTAAAAATAAAATAACTTTAATAGTTAGGCTCAGCGCAAACGGGTCACTTGCCACAGCTAGGGTGGTTGGTTGGTTTCAGGTGAAAAGCGCTCTTTAACTCACTAAAACCCAGTGCTAAACACGTCACAACCACATCGCGCAAATTCAAAAAAGTATAAAAATTTCTTAACTTCTGTAATACTGCATTATGTTGTATTGAAATAAAAACTGATGTAATATATTATAATGGTCTAATATTAAATACATTAGTTAGTAGCTTGTCGCCAACCACCGTGTAACTGGCGAGTGGCTCGTTTGCGCAGACTCTAAGCCTGTCTCAATAAAGTCACTCTCGACTAACTGATGACTTCAGTAACAATAGTAGGGGTGGGCGGTAGTTTTGATTCACCGTTGTCTCTGGCTCGACGCCCCGTTTAAACTTTTCAGTTCCGTATACGGTTTTCGCGCAAGAATTTTCAGATCTTCATTGCTGGTAAGCGGTGCGTAGTCTCGACGCTTTCTGTACACCATGAGCCTGAAATTAAAAAAAAATATACGTATAACAAGTGTAAATTAAAAATTTATAACACTCCCCGACAAGTGAAGGTTACAGTAACTAGAAAATAGCTGATAACTTTCAAACGGCTGAACCGATTTTCTTGGATTATAGCTAAGAACACTCTCGATCAAGCCACCTTTCAAATAAAAATAAAAAACTAAATTAAAATCGGTTCATTAGTTTCGATGCCACAGACAGATACGCAGATACACACGTCAAACTTATTACAACACTCTTTTTGGGTCGGGGGCTAAAAATGATTTTGAGTGTGCTTAAACTATTTCAAGTAGCAAAAGAGGCCTCGTCAAATAAATGTATGAAAAATATTAATAAATATAAAAGTTCTTGCGGATGATTTCTTATTTCGTATGAACGGTAGGAACGGCATTCCGAACCAGTAGTTAATTATTTTGACGATTCAAAAGCACTTGTAAAAGTTTATTTGAATAAAAATCTATTCTATTCTATTCTACATCTATTGAATTGAATATTCCAAAGTAATGTTAATATTAGTTATAATGATTTTAATAATATCGTGGTCAGAAATATCAACTAATATTTATAAAAGTAAAAGTATATTTATCATGGAATGTACCAATAAATTTAGTAAATAGGTATATTGGACTGAATTAACTATTTACTTTTCCGAGCTAATAAAAACTGTTGCATATTAATTAAACTTTAACCGTCTTATTCTTACTTTAGACATGGTGTTAACAGTCGTTAAACCATATTTATACCATACAAATTACGAATTTAACGTCAGTTTAAACCACACCAAAAGCTGTTGTAATAAGAACATTAACTTTACTTTCATTAAGGCCTAATTAAATAGTTACATAAGTCAAAAACCTTTACGTGCAGTGGCCAAAGCACTACAATAAAGCTGTTGGCCTATTACCTTCTCAGTGTACTTGACCCTTATGGATTGAATATTACAAGGTAATCAAGCGTTGACAATAAGATATTATCCAAATAAAATAAGCTTGAAATCAATAACTGAATATCACTGATTTCAAGCTTTAATAACTTAAATTATACCATTTAACATTATTGTTAGAAAAACTGAAACAGCTATTCAAGTGTTAGGTTTTGAAGTAGTAACCATAAAGAAAGGAGAACTTAATACTTTTACTAATTCAATAAAATTATTATAGCTATAGATAACAATATAGAGTCATAGAGATAGTTGTCTATAAGACTTAAATATTGATCGTAGTTATCATAAAATTTCATTTGGTGCAATGCAGATGTCTATGTTTGTTTACAAGAAACGTTGTTTAAGAGTATCTGTAATATACATATACACTCAGGTACGTCTAATCTGCACTTTAAAGTGATATACCTTACATGAATACATGCGTGTATAATTTTAATCAGGGTAACTAATTAGGTATGCGTTAAATATTGTATTTTCCATCGGTTCCAACGTACCTAACGCACGCCATAATTAAAATTTTTATTTTTTATTCCGTTCTCACTCACTCTCACTCACTTATCTCTACTCACTTGGTACTGCGATCTCACTTAGTGGTAAGTGATGGTACAGTTTATGATGAAAACGTATGGAAAGTATTACATTAAACATTAATTTTAAAATATAAAAATAGTGGCATATTAACAAATAACATTCCATATTATAGCCCGCATTGTACTTAACTACTATGATGCTATCTGGTCCTAATCTACATAATTATATTGTAAATATGTATGTGTCTCGTATGTAAATGTTACAAAGTAAAGTATTAAATGGCACGGTAACAAAACATCCTATATAATACAGGTGATATAATTAAATTAGAGACATGCGCAAACGCAACATCTAGGACAGGCTTCGTCGCGCTGTAATCCGTTTCAGAATTCAGCCTCAGTCATCTCCTAACCGCCAACGAAGTCACACGTTAATAAAGCGTTATATATAATATATTAATAAAAAAGAAAAAAAAGAATTAAAAAAAAATTGTTCTCAATAAAAGAATTTTACTAAATTAAAAACCCCATACAAATTTCGGAAATCCAGGAGCATTTTATTATTGAGACCGATTTTAAAAGGTTAGTATAATTTTTTTTTTAATTTGAAATAAGTATAATAATATATTATTTGATAGTTCAGTTCATTTAGTTAACATTAATCAGATTATATCAAATAGAAAATAATATTAGTCAATAAAATTAATATTAATGTAAATAAATATTTACTTAATTTTGTTAATTAAATGAAATTTATTTCTATAATAACCCATATATTATTATTTATTTAATAAAATGATTACTTAAATATTAAATAATAACACTTTATTAAATACCTATTTGGATTCGTTTCTGGTTACTAATATTATATTATTAAATGCAAAAGTGTGCTTGTCTGTTTGTTTGACCTGGTACAGGGACAGTTTCCCTTCCCAAAACGGACATAGGATACTTTTTATCCCGGAAATTTGGAAAATGTAAGAGTTCCCATGGGATTTTTCAAAACTTAATCCTAATCCCTATAAAAACCTAAATCAGCGTCATCTAGTGTCAATATAATTATTTTGAGGCACTTTTTTTTTTTCACTATAGGTAAGCGCTTGACCACAATCACACCTGATGGAAAGTGATGATGTGGTCTAAGATGGGACGCGTTTACCTAGAAGGTGCCTATTCACTCTTTCTTCTTTCTTAACTTTTGATTATATCGTTACAGTAATTATTTGTTTTGTTTTTCAGGAAACCGATAGCGAATTATTATCGTGAGAAGTAAAGAAACAATTGTTACAAAACAACCTACTTAACACGTTTAAAAGAGATAATATTGGACAAGGATACTATACTATCATATACAGTGTGACCTCGAATTCTGCTAAAAGGGACAATAATTCGCCATTTTCGTACGCTTTTAAATAAATATTTGTTCAGTTTCGAGTTTTATTTAGCACCGCTTTAAATAATAAGTTTTCCATTTTAAACATTGACTTACGGCCGAAATTAAATAATCAATCCTATCTGTAATCTCTATATGTAAACCTAGCAAAAATTTTTTATTTTAATTCAGATACAAGTTAGCCCTTGACTGCCTTTCACCTAATGGTAAGTGATGATGCAGTCTAAGATGGAGGCGGGCTAACCTGGAAGGGGTATGGCAGTTTTTATTAAACCCATACCAATTTGGTTTCTACACGGCATCGTCATCCTACGGGATGACGGGACTAAATCGCTTGGCGACACGGCTTTGTCGGTAGGGTGGTAACTAGCCACGGCCGAAGCCTCTCACCATACCAGACCAGAGATTTGGAAATTATAAAATTCCAACCCCCTGTCGGGAATCGAACTCGGGACCTCCCACTAATAAGACCACTGCGGCAGGGAGATGGTCGAAATATCACACTAATATTATAAAAGCGAAAGTTTGTATGTGTGTGTGTGTGTGTGTGTGTTTGTTACTCCTTCACGCAAAAACTACCGCACGGATTTGGCTGAAATTTGGAATGGAGATAGATAATATCCTGGATTAGCACATAGGCTACTTTGTATCCCGGAAAATCAAAGAGTTCCCACGGGATTTCGAAAAACCTAAATCCACGCGGGCGAAGTCGTGGGCATCGGCTAGTAACAAATAAAAGTTGTCAAAATCTTAAATAGGCCCAAGTCTTATAACATATTTTGAGAATGTGAGACCTTCCTGGAGAGGAAAATGTGGTTCTACTACGCCAGAGGTCGTCAGGAAATGCAGCACTGCACAATTACCCTACACAATGGCTGGCGATACAATGAGACTGCGATAATGGGAGTACCGCGTCGCCAGATCCACGTCAAAGTGAAAAATTGCTCACCTATTTAAACACTAGATAATAACCAGACCAAGATCATTGTTTCTCGTAAAAGGGTATAAGTCCAATATCAGCAAAATGTAGTCGTTACAAAAACTAACGATTTCCTCACCGAATTGCAAACATCTAGTTTCCTGAAGAATTTTGAAATACCTCGTTATAGATATTCGTAACTAAACTTTAATTATTAACTTTTATTTGGCATGGAACTAGAAGTTGTCAAAATCTTAAATACACCCAAGTCATACAGCTTATTTTGAAAATGTTAGTCCTTCTGGAATGGAAAATGTGGTTCTACTACGCCAGAGGTCGTCAGGAAATGCAGCACTGCGCAATTACCCTACACAATGGCTGGCGATACAATGAGACTGCGATAATGGGAGTACCGCGTCGCCAGATCTACGTCAAAGTGAAAAATTGCTCACCTATTTAAACACTAGATAATAACCAGAACAAGATCATTGTTTCTCGTAAAAAGGTATAAGTCCAATATCAGCAAAATGTAGTTGTTACGAAAACTAACGATTCCCCCACCAAATTGCAAACATATCTAGTTTTCTGAAGAATTTTGAATTACCTCGTTATAGATATTCGTAACTAAACTTTAATAATTATTAACTTTTATTTGGCATGGAACTTGAAGTTATCAAAATCTTAAATAGGCCCAAGTCGTTTAACTTATTTTGAGGATTTTGTCCTTCTGAAGAGAAAAATATGATCTTAAGCCCTAGAGGTCGTCAGGAAATGCAGCACTGCGCAATTACACTACACAATGGCTGGCGATACAATGAGACTGTGATAATGGGAGTACCGCGTTGCCAGATCTACGTCAAAGTGAAAAATTGCTCACCTATTTCATTTAGTTCATTTTGAACTTAAAAGCTGGTAAAATGCAAATTCGATTCGTCCCGTACCGTCATACAAGATATACTGCTTATATTCTTTTTAGCATGGCAGCCATTTTGAAATTTTTACTCTCTATTACGGTACATGAGATATAGCCCGCCGACAGACAGACGGACGACAGCAAAGGCTTAGTAATAGGGTCCCGCCTTATTACTAAGCCTCAGCTACGGTACGGAACCCTAAAAACGCTGTTACGCTGCAACGCTTATAGATTGGACCAGACTAGTACAAACAATATAATTTTACAATGGATGCAATTTTGAATCGTAGCTTTTAACAGATGGTATTCGGCCGATTTAGTAACCATGCTACATTTTTACGTGGTGAACAGTAAATATTTAAACGGTTGTGTAAACGACGGTTGGGAAGTAACTCGCCGGTTACCCAACCGTTAGTTAGTAGTTCTGATGAACTTCAGCCTAAGCCTCCGCTACGGTACGGAACCTCAAAAACGCTGTTCGCTTATAGATTGAACCAGACAAGTACAAACAATATAATTTTACAATGAACGCTATCTTTGAATCTATGTTTGAGTTGGTGATTAAACGACAATGCAGATGTGCGATAGCAACGACCTTGCCTGCGCTATTGCTACTTTTAACTATAAAAGACAACTGTGTACAAACAGATAGCGTGGATTTTTATAGGTTTGCCGTTTGTCATATCTATAAAACTTGCAGATAGCTCGTTATTGTTGTAGTTGTGACCAAGAGGGCCATACTATGTAATGCTGTATGATATCACAAATATGTATTAGGCAAAGTCATAGTACAGAAATACAATATGCATAAGGGAAATAATATAATTTGTCAACAGGAAAGTATATTATTGCGTTATTTATTAAGCATGCCAACCTGCGATTTTTTGGCGATCGCTACTTTGACAGAAGCGACCTAAAAATATAAAGCTAAAACCAAATCTGTCACCTTTGTTATTATTGAACAAGAACAGAATGGAATGGAATAAATTCAATGGAATTAAATAATAATAGTATATTTTTAAAGCATTTTTTTTTAAGTCTACACAAGGCTAAATAACGGACTTTATCAATTTATAGAACTAAGTGAATATAATGTAATTAAACGAGTGTTGTCTGTAATATACAAATTAATGCGTGTTTTTTGTAACACCACTTTAATACTGTCAGGCTGATATGTTAGGCTATTATAGGCTTATGCTTGACGAATAAAAAGCAATGATGAGTTGCCTAGAAGATGGAAGTCTCAAAGTGAATTAAGTAAGATTATTTTTGGTGACATTTCTAGAAAAAAAAGAAAAAAAATTTGATTTTTTGAAAATTATGGGTAGAGCACTTATTCTCCCTGATGTGATTGTATCAAATGATTTAGTATCATTTTATAAGGACAACGTTGCAGAAATCTGTTAGTTTAGGTAGTAAAAATAAAGTCTATAATATAAGCAAGGCTAAGTGAACGTAATTGACTATTGTGCTACTATAAGATAAACAAAATCTAGTTATTGCCTGAGGCACTATCTACCAACTAGCTCAATTTTTTCAAACCAATCTAAGACTGACTTGTTGTTATTAAAATAACTTGTAACGTTTTTCTGTTACACCTAATAATAATCGAGGCCAACGTATATTAAACTTGCAAATACTTTTTTGTAACTTTTTTTGTTATATTCCTGATAGATTCGAGGAAAAATATTGATATAAAGCATTTTTTGTAGGATCGTGGTTAGAGCTGGTTCCAAGTATTTCGAGAGGTACAAAAAATGTTTGTGTGGTAAGTAAAAAATCTATACATTACTGGCAAACCAAATACTAATATCTAATCGAAATATCCCGCAAAAAACGAATAAACATACCTATCCTTGCGCATTTGCCATAAATTGTAATAAATCCAACAAAATCTATTATTCGAACTTGGCTTCGACCACACGACCGTGTCTTGATTTTTTGGCAAACGTTAAGATCGCGATGTCTTCTACATAAATTCATTTTTTTGAACTATGACCACAAACGCTTAAAATAAAAATACCTTCTAGGAACATCGATTATCGATAACAACTTGTAGTTTTAGTGATTTAGTATTTTTCAAACTCACATTGTATAGCGTGTAAAACTCGGGTCAATACCCCACCTACGACGCGGCATTGACTTCGAGTGACCTATTTACGGAACGTTCGTTGACTTCTAGGGTCAGTCGAATTTTTTATTTGCAATACAATTAAAAAAAACAGGATTTTAAAAAAAATTGTAGTTTTTTTATGGTATCTTGTCAGTAATCATCAGTACTATCACATGTCTTCATTTTGCTAGTGTTCTGGTTACATCCTGTATACCTACACTGACTGTATCTGTATAGGTATACAGACTGCACATGCGCTAGCCGTCATTATAGACTGAAGGCAAGGTTACAAGGGTTAAATATAACCCGGACGTTAGGTAGACGATCTCGGAGATTGAGTTCCTTGTACAGGAATTGTCCAGAGGATAATAGATGTAATTGATTTATGTGACGTAGATTGTGACGTATGTTGCTACTAAGCCCCTTGTATATATTCGTCCAACGCCATCCACAAATGCCGTAGACCAAGATATTCTACTGGAGCCAATCATAACAATATATTTGCCACATGTATTTAGCTGTTGGCAGACTGGTTTCGATTTTTAATGTACACTTTTGGCCGAAATTAATCTATCTGCTATCTGATAAGTTACTGAGCAACGTTGCTAATTATGAAAAATTGTATTTTTGACAAATAACAACGTTGTTAAGTTTCTTACCGACAGATTACAGGGAGATTAATTCCGGACAATACAGGATTTTTGTCAACAAAGTGAACAAGTTTTGAAGCAATTGCTGTACACTTTAGGTGAATGTGAACTAAGATGGGTAAGACTGGAAAAGATAAGATATGATTTTTTTACTGCAAAAGAAGTCAGAATCCTTTAATCGCTATGACATTCAAATGGCGTTGACGATAACAAAAGTTATTTAGTTAGTAATATTTATAATTTATTTTATTTTCCAAAATACACAACGTCATTGAAAAACAGCTGAGGTTTGAACTTTGATCTCAATGTCAATCTGTACTTTAAAAAACCTGCTTATAAATTATATACAACCATATTTATATTTACAAAGAAATGGCAATTTATTGGCGACTTGGGAATTATTCGGATAGTTGTTATTTCACTGTTATAAAGAATCAAGGTCCAGACCTCGACATCGTAAAATTAACCCGTTTCAGACTCGCATCATTTGCGCAAAGGTAAACAGCTGTTTTAGTATATTCTGTTCTCTCTATATCTCATTTATTTGTCTCTTTTTAGAGCAGCTTTTTGTTTTATCGGTTTTCAAATCACAACAGAAGTTTAGCTAGAAATAGTTCATAAACACCTGTGAATAAAGGGCCGAAATTAAATAATTCAATCTATCCGTAATCTTTTTAACCCCCGACCCAAAAAGAGGGGTGTTATAAGTTTGACGTGTGTATCTGTGTATCTGTCTGTGGCATCGTAGCGCCTAAACGAGTGAACCGATTTTAATTTAGTTTTTTTTTTGTTTGAAAGGTGGATTGATCGAGAGTGTTCTTAGCTATAATCCAAGAAAATCGGTTCAGCCGTTTGAAAGTTATCAGCTCTTTTCTAGTTACTGCAACCTTCACTTGTCGGGGGTGTTATAAATTTTTAATTTATACTTGTTAGTGTTTAAACTATCGTGAGAGATTTACATTATAAATATATAAGGATCCAGCTTTACTCACGTGTCGACTAAAGTTACTTAGAGACGTTGTAATTTGTCAAAAAACCATATTTTTTTTACAAATAACAATGTTTCCAACTAATCTATCTATCCACAGATTACGGATAGGACTGATATTTTCGGCCGTAAGTCAGAAGTTCTAATTATATTCAACCGTCCCGTTTTTGCTTTAGCAGAATCATGGTCACACTATTTATTAAGATTAATCTAGAAATTGATCATTGATCATTGATCTAGAAAACAAAATATGTATAAAAAACTATTAGATGAAAACAGAATATTAAAATAAATAATTAGGTAGGTAATTTTTTTTTGTTCACAACCTGTCAATTTATTTATCTTTACATTAACATACTTACATAATTAATTAATTATACCTAATGTAAAACGAGCATTACATTTTTTTGTTATATTCAAATCAATTTTATTGATACCTATTGAAACTACATTTTTTTCTGGGACATTAAACGAAATCGAGCATTTCGTTTAATGTCCCAGAAAAACTTTACTTAAGTCACTAACACTAGTAAAGTAACCAAATTAATGATAAAATAAATTTCATTAACTAGCAATACTTTATACATAATATAGGAATAAAATAGGAATAGACAACATGATTATAATATTACATTATTACATGATTATAAAAGAAAATACTAAAAGAAATACTTGATTCTTATAAGGCACACAAGTGGTTAAAGTCAATTTACCGTTAAAATCTTTGACCACCTCATGAAAAGCAAAGTATAGTATCACATTCATACCTCCATGGTAAATGTTAAAAGTTAAATTTTGACTAATCTCGACTTATGCAACCCAGTGTCTTTTTTGTGTCAAATTGTTTAACTTTAACGGTAACCATACTTTAGCCGCCTGATCTGCAACAGTTCATTTGAGACTGTTTTACTCCAAAGCAACATAGAGGCATTCCACCGGGCTGATACTTTTTAACCCCCGACCCAAAACGAGGGGTGTTATAAGTTTGACGTGTGTATCTGTGTATCTATCTGTGGCATCGTAGCTCCTAATATCGGTTCAGCCGTTTGAAAGTTATCAGCTCTTTTCTAATTACTGTAACCTTCACTTGTCGGGGGTGTGATAAATTTTTAATTTACACTTTCTTACTTTCGTTGGCAGACTGTCATACCGTAACCTTCTAATTCTACGATGTTGTCTTAGCGTAAAATTGTCTGCCGCATAATATAATGTTCTGAATTGTGGCATGCCGTATTGTCGCATATTGTTGCTCCAGTGCAAAACAGTCTTACGCTGGTTATAAACGATCAAGTTTATCGCCAAGACAAGTCGAGTTGTCGCTCATTGATAGTCATACACCGTCCAGTATACTGGATGCCACCGCCGCTACAATTTGATGGTAAACTTGATCGTGTATGCCCAGCATTAAACGATAAAGGCTTAGGTGCGCCGAATATTTAAAAAGCAAAAGTTTGATAGGCTTGAAGGCGCAATATTCAAAACATTGTGTTTAAAGATTATTTTTTTATAAAGGCGCGAGCATATCATAATGCGTTATAGATCGTGTAGCGTAGGATGCGTGTCGTGTAGTGTTGATACGCAAACTTTATTTTGTTCACAGCGGAGCCAAAAAATAACACACGTAAGAGCCTGCATTGTAATTACCTTATTTCGATAAAGTATAAATCGGCTTAGTGTCAAATATAGCCCCAATCGTTGTTGAGTGGTTATTTTCACTGACACTTTGGCACCCGTTAGATCATATCTATTATTATTCAACAATGTCTACAAAGTCAGTCTAACTAATGCCACCGCGGCTTCAAACCCAGTGCACGCCACTGGACGTCATCGCATAGCAGTGATCTGTTTGCAGTTTGCACCTAAGAAAGACTACTTACATTTTTGCAACCTATTAGCACCATACAAGCTCTCATTAAAATAAGACCTAATCCTAAAAATAAATGTCGCTACGATAGATTAGAACCTAAAAGTAAGTAAATTATTACTAGTAGAACTTCACTTGTATACGAAAATTTAACTAAACTTTAACAAAAAATATTAACTATGTTTTACCAATCGCCTGGAAATAAAAATATGAAACGGTACAAAACAATTTCTTTATTTTCAATTTCATAGTTTTATCCCTACGTTTAGTTTAGTTAAAGTTTCCTATACATAAATTAAAGTCACTTAATTAATTATACCTTGTAATACTTAATCCAATAAGATAGGAATGTGCACACTGGATTTATGTTAAAGAAAAATATCTACAGTATTTATTATTAAAGTAGTGAAACAAATATTTGCACTATAATTTATACCTAATTAGAAAAAAATTGGAAAAATCTTACTTTAGACGGGCCTCGGAAGTAGTTATGAAACACCAAAAAAATCTGAAACAAGAGAAAACAAAGATAAAATAATTTGCTTCACTATTTTGTAAGTTTCCGTACCCGGAGTGTGCCAACGGAAAAGTTTCCTCTGTCAGTCCATTCATTTGTCTGTCTGTCAGCGGGATATAATCTCGTGATCTGTAATAGGTAGAGAATTGAAATTTTCACATAATGTGTATATTGAATTTTAGTTTAAATGATGGTGTCACTCGAGATGATATAAGGATGATAACGATTCCCCATACATCCAAATCTGTACAATCATTTAGAAGTTATGGTAGAATAAAGAAACCCACAAGCATACATACATTTGACGGCCTCCCTGGCGCAGTTGTAAGCGCTGTGGTCTTATTAGTGGGAGGTCCCAGATTCGATTCCCGGCAGGGGTTTGGAGTTTTATAATTTCTAAATTACTGGTCTGGTTTGGTTTCGGCTTTAGCTAGTTACCACCCTACCGGCAAATCCGTTCCGCCAAGCGATTTAGCGTTCCGGTACGGTGTCGTGTAGAAACAGAGTGCATGGGTTTAATAAAAACTGCCATACCCCTTCCAGGTTAGCCCGCTTCCATCTTAGACTGCATCATTACTTACCACCAGGTGGGATTGCAGTCAAGCGCTATCTTGTATCTGAACTTAAATCATAACCCTTCCTTTTGGCTTAAAAAAAAGCATGAACCCTGAAAACATTACACTCCTTTTTTTGGGCAGTAGTATAATAAGAATAGTTGCTAAAGATTAGTAGAGAAAGATACTTTTACTCACCTCACCCCAAAGCACCGGCGGCCACAGAGGCGATAACCACCAGAAAGGCCGTGACGATCCCGCCCGCGCCCACGTGGGCGCCGTACACCGCTCCTGATTGTCCGGGCGAGTCGCCGAACTCGTCCGCTGCGTACAACGTGTCTGTCAAAATGCACACCGGTCAACTTTGACGCGGTGGGCACTTCTATACGGGCATTTGTTCTATGGCTTTTTTAGTTAGGCCGATTCACACTATTGTGTATGCAGCATGTACACGTGACACGTGCGTAGTGACGCGCGTAAACACCTAACGCACCGGATTACGCATACGTCCCACGCTTTACGCAATCGGTGTGCCATGTTTCATACGGTTCCATACATTACAAGCCTTTGTCCAACAGTGGATGTTCATAGGCTGATGATCATCCAACCAATCGCCGGCTCATTCACTTTGAGAAGAGTTTGGCCATAGTCACAGGTTAAAAGTGGATTGGCAGGCTTCACACACCATCGAGACATGCAGGTTTCCTCACGATGTTTTCCTTCACAGTTAAAGTAAGTGACTTTTGTACTTAATATGTTATACTAAAATAATATAAATTGAAAAAAAACTGTTGAAAAATTCAACAAATTAAGATCTTAAAACGTAACGTGCTTAGATTTTGTGCATCACAACAAATTATTACATAAACATGTGATTTATTCTTGTAATAAATCAAAATAAAGAACAGTACAAGTTCTACGTGCAAGTTGCATTGTCTATAACCATTAACTAATGCCAATATCTCACTAGGACACCATGGCGGCGCCACCGGTCGCACCACCGTTGAGCTACTAATCGAGAAACACCAGGGTGAGAACAATCACCTCACATCAACAGTGTCAAGTGAGAATTACATCGTCACGTACGAGCAGTATCAGTCTCTGGTAGAGCAACGGGTGGCCGAGTGAGTGAGATGCAAAATAGCTATATTGCGGCTGCCACCACCAAAATGGTTGCGCAACTAAGCGGAAGCGAATAAATGCGGTACCAGGCGTGTTTTTTTTATTCAGTTACAAGTTAGCTCTTGACTGCAATCTCACCTGGTAATAAGTGATGATGCAGTCTAATTTGGAAGCAAGCTAACCTGGAAGGGGTATGGCAGTTTTTATTAAACCCATACTCCTTTGGTTTCTACACGGATCGTACCGGAACGCTAAATAACTTGGCGGTACAGCTTTGCCAGTAGGGTGGTAACTAGCCACGACCAAAGCCTCCCACCACTGTTGTTGATATGGCAGTTTTTATTAAACCCATACTCCTTTGGTTTCTACAAAGCATCGTATCGGAACGCTAAGCCACTTTGCGGTACGGCTTTGCCAGTAGGGTGGTAACTAGCCACGGCCAAAGCCTCCCACCACAGTTGTACTCTCCATACCATAACTGTAAACATATTGGTAGCGCGACTAGTTGCACCGCCACTGGTGTGCTAGTGAGATAGTACCCTAAACATTTAGCCCATATTAGAGTGCCCACCTATACATGCCGAGCTATAAAAGAAATATTACAATTTACAATCAAATGTGCCGTGACTAGAATAAAATACAATAAATTAATAAAATATTATACATATTAAGCGCAAGTCAAGTAATATATTAGCTTTCTCAATTAAACATTCATGTAACATTCAAATTAATACAATAATAAAGGATTTTTTGATGAAGCATAAAAATAATACATATTTAAAAATATCAGATATATTTTAATCTAATACAATTTCAATAATATATTGGGGATTCCATAATATAAAAGTGACATACTCCAACTACAAATTGCTCGTGCCAACTTCAAGAAAAATATATACGAAAACCAAAATTATTGACACATAATAAGGGGGGAAAGTTACACTATATTCCAAAATTACATAACAATTAAAACAGATAAGAAAACTGTAATAGTTACATACCTATTTCACCAACTTCACGACGAGATGGATCAACAAAAAAAATGTTGTAATGAAAAGCCATGAATGTACGCAATTGGATAATTGACTATTTTCATAAGGTTTAGAGCCGATTTATCAACCGTCAAATAACTATTATCTGAGGAATATATTTGACGTATTGACAGATTTCCTATACAAAAACGGTCAAACCCTCAAATTGATTCCTCGGATAAAAGTTATTTGATGATTCAAAAATCGGCCCTAAGAAGAATATTTTTAAAATATCACTTAAAAACATAGAACCATACAAATATATTCTTTTTTAAATAAACTGAGATATGATTATGTTACCACTGGTGTCCAAAATAGAACCAGTTTACTAATATAAGCTCTCTCTCATGTAAAATACTTAAGGACTCCTTTAAAATTGAATATTTTAGAAAATTAGTCAAGTACCCAATTGAATGCAATGTTTATTTTATGATACTAACAATTTATGTCAGATAGCGTGATGAATTCAATTTAAAGTTAATGAACAATTGATATTAAACGATGTCATGAACTCAATTTATCATTATGTTCTAATTTGATGAATACTTTTCAAAAAATCATTAAATTCGTCATATGAAACCAAATTTCATTAATATACTTTTACCGCAAGCAACCCTCGACCACACACCTCTAGCAATAAAGTACACATTCCCTTACCTCCATATAAGTTGAGTAGGGCCATAACAACTCCATTGGTCCAGCCAAATCCTTTTTGCACGACGTACTCGCCTCCGCCACCGAAACCACCGAAAATTGTGGCATCATACTGCAAATAATAAAAGTGTAAAAACTACCGTAGCCATAAAAATATGTATCAAATAAAAAACCATTTAAGGCCGATAGTAGTGTTGAATTGGGGATCCTGTATCAAAATCCATGGGGATTTTGGATCACTCTCGCTAACGCTCGTTCGCTACGCTCACCGTGATACAAAATCCCCATGAATTTTGATACAGGATCCCCAATGTAGGCTACTGTCCACAACAACACATTAAATAAATGGAGTATTCCTAAATCCAAGCAACAATTAATCACTATCAACAGTGAGACAAAATCCTCAATGACTAGTTATTGCGGATCCTATATCATACGCCCGCACCGCACAGTGGATGATATAATACGATGAGTTCGACGAGACTGCGGCATTCATAAGAAATGCGAACGAGCCCATATGCATGATAATTTTACGTCTAAAAGTTTGCTCTCGCATAGTTAACCATTTGATTTGTTGCGCTCAAATTATTTTTGTATATTGATCGTGTTTCTGCTTGATCCGGCATTGCTGTATTCATTAGTATGAATTTCGATCGATTGATTCGAGGCTTGCGCATACTTATAATAGGTTGGATAAAGGTAGACTCTTTAAATGTTTATAGCTCATCAGAAATATATTCGTATTACATTAACGATTGCTTTTCCACATATCGGACATAACATTTTATCCAACGATAAAGCACATTTAGTACACGTTATAGCATGACCACATGGTATATAACACGCAGCTACTTCTTCTACAAGACAAATTTTGCAGCAAAGTGTTTCTTTAATATTTTCAACACATAATATGTTTCTGTCTGCAAAAGAACTTATTATATTGTTATTTACAAATTGTTCAGATACTTTTGATGCACCACAAACATCTTTGCTATCACTTTGTAGGTATGTTTCACCCTTCACAAGTAAAACATAGGGACAGGACGGAAACCAGCGTGCGTGCTCCGACCATGGATGATCTTCGATGCCCCAGTCTTTGAGCCTGCCATCACAAAAGTAACAAATCACGCGATCACTATCTCCTGTATAAAAAAAACCAGCATCAGCCATTTCTTGAGGTTTTTGATTTAAATCTTGAGGCCAGGTATCAAAACTTCGCAATCTTGCGATTTGAGTTGCATAGCGAGGATATTTAGGATATATTAACTCCATTCTGATCTACAAACAATGAATTTTGGATAAAGATTTATTAGTAAAAATATATTATAGCAGATTTCTAGTAAGGTGTGCAAGCTTATCATACATTATTATTTATCGAAAATTAATTCTTTAATGATGAATTTAGACACATTTCCCGCTATTTAAATATATTTCGATTGTTATAAATACTTTGATAAATAGAGATTAATGGACGAAAAAAATACGTACAATGCGTACTAATATAATAAATTCACTGATGCCCCCACGACTTCATCTGCATGGATTTAGGTTTTTAAATCCTGCGGGAACTCTATGATTTTCCGAGATAAAAAGTTGTCTATATCTCTCCAGTTCTTTTACTATACCCACGAAAAATCATGTCGATTCGTTGCTCCGTTGCGACGTGATTGAAGGACGAACCAATAAACAAACAAACAGACACACTTTAGCATTTATAATAAGTATGATTAGTGATGCAAAAAGGCGTCTGTCTAAACTAAAGACTAACGGCTGAATCTTGCCGAAATTTGATACACAGACAATTCACATCTTGGAGACGGATCCAGGATATTTTTTGACGTCGAAAATTAAAGGATTTCCACTCAAGTTTTAAATCAAATTCGCAAGGAAGAAGATTGAAGCATCAAATAGGAGCAAATATTATTAGACCTTTCACAAATTTTATACCTACCTATGGAAAGTAGTAAAATGTATAACCTTTTAACATTTTAACTATCGCGAGTCCGACGCATACCATTCCTTTTACGGTTAGATCTCAATTCACTGCGTAACTATAAACAACAGCGTCTTCCATGCTTCAAAATCGAACACCTATAGCTGATGCGGCAATAATTTATACGTAAGACAGTGTTCATACGAATGTATAAATCTAGTCTGATTACTTTCGCAAATATAAGTTTTATGTTGTGATGATTTAGTGTTTAAAGTTACATGCGCAAATGTTTAAATCTAATTTATTTCAATCCATTTCGTTTATTATGAAAGAGGTTTTAGAATTCGAGCGTATAAATAGGTCGATCCTAAGCGTCACCATTCCTTTCTTTCCGAGTTTTGGATACGACGACAACAACAGTCGAAATAAAGTATGTAAGTATTTTTATTTTATATGTTTATTTTTGAATTAAGCAACTAGGTACCTATTGAATTTTTATTTGGAGTTTTCATGTTGATAGTTACTTAAATTGTTTTTCAGGGCCTCTTCATCTTTCATCAATCCATTTGACGAAGACGAAGACCCCATCGCTTTGGTGCAGCCCCCATCAACATCGAAGTCTCTTAAGAAGAAACGTGAGGTGAAGCGGAAGAAGACGATCAAGAAAAAGGAGGTGACTTCTTCTGCTCCGAAGAATCCGTTCGAATCGAGCGGATCGGAATCTGAACCCGAAACGTCTCCAAATACACCTACGAGTCCATCTGTTAAGCGGAGGAGGTTTATTACCGAATCTGAGGTGAGTTGTCTTATTTATATTTTATTGGATTAAAGCTTTTAAAAGACTTCCCAATAAGAATGTTGTTAGGCAATTGGTCTGTATATAAATTTATGAATATAGTTTGTTAAAGTTATTATTTTGTTAGGGATCATATCCGAAGGGTACCAGTGGGATCCTATTACTAAGCTACCGCTGTCCGCCCGGACGTCTGTCTGTCAGCGGGCTTTATCTCATGAACCATAATAGGTAGAGAGTTGAAATTATCGCAGATGATACTAAATTGAATATTTTTCAATTTCAGGATGAATCTACTAGCAAGCCAGTGCGCGCTGCGAAATTGAGAAGTTTTCTCAGTCGGCGCGTTGCGTCGGGGTATACATCCCAATCAGACCCATCGAAGAAAGGCAGCTACTACTTCGAGCTGCGCGTCTACAACTCTGAAGAAGTGGAGAAACTCGCGAACAATGAGCGTTGGAAGCATGCCATCTGCACACTAAAACTTGCAACTGATTTAAATTCGGTGGTATGGAAGTCCCTCACCAAATTAATTGATGATAGTAAGGCTGAACTAAAAAATATTCAGCCCATTTTATACCCTGCAAATGAAAATAATTTCTAAGATAAATTTTGTAAATTAAATTTTGTAAATCTTAGAAATTATTTTCATAAATAAATTCAAAAAATATTTCATCTGCAACATATTGTATATAATAAGTATGACAATTAAATTACTATCTTTATGTTTGTGCCTGTAAATATTTTTTAACGTGTTTTTTTTACAGAAATTACAAAGCCTAAACCATACAAAGCCTAGACCATACAAAGCCTAGATCATACAAAGCCTAGACCATACAAAACCTAGACCATACAAAGCCTAGACCATATGAAACTAGAAATATAAAAACTAGAACCATATGAAACTAGAACCATATAAAATTAAATTAACGTGTTTTTTTTACAGAAATTACAAAGCCTAAACCATACAAAGCCTAGACCATACAAAGCCTAGATCATACAAAGCCTAGACCATACAAAACCTAGACCATACAAAGCCTAGACCATATGAAACTAGAAACATAAAAACTAGAACCATATGAAACTAGAACCATATAAAATTAAATAAAAATGTCTAAATGTTCATATCGAAAGATTTGAAGTTGGGATATTAATAACGTGATACTTACAGCCCTTATACTCTTACTAAGTCTGCACATTGTCTGAAAATAACTAGATTACTTTATTTTAATACAGTCATCTCATAACTATCCAAAATTTAAAATCTAGAACTGAGAAACTAGAACCATACAAACTAGATACTTGACATGTTTGAATGTTGATATCGAAACATCGCATTACTTCCATTCTATTAATAACTGTTTACTGTTTATTAGCCAATAGCTTGATTTATTATTTAGCTGTATTTCCTTACCGATTTTTTATACGCAGAATATTAAAACCAGAACTGAGAAACTAGATACTAAATAGATAAACAAGATAAGCAATTCTATGAAATTGAAAATGTTTTTCTGCAAAGAGTGTAACCTTTATGTTAAAACATCTATATCGTCACATAACAGAACAAATACTCATAAATCTAATAGTTTATTTCAATCTAGATATGAGAATGTGCAAATTATAAAAACGGCTTTTAGAAACAGAATAGTCAGTTACAAAGTAAATCCGACCTCTACAACTTTAGTTCCAGAGAGTTTTTTTTCACAAATATTTAAAACCACACGCGAGATCATAAATATATCTCTAAAGAAACACACTGCCATTAAAGTAAATTTTGAGTTATTTGTTTCGTATATTTTACCAAAAAATTTTGAAAAGTCTATTAAATCTTTCAGTACTAAATATGGTATTATAGTCCAAAGTACTGATATTGATAATTTTTTATTACAATGTGCTCAAAAGTTAACTTGCAAATGCGCAGAATTCGAACAGTCAGAATCTGGTTGGACAATTGATTCTATCAGTCATTTGGAGATAAATATTAATAAATATAATCCTCTGAAAGGTGGATCATATTTGGCATTACCATCACATATAAGAAATACAAAATCATGTCTAAATATTCATAATTTCGATGATTGTTGCTTTTTATGGTGCATTGCTGCTAAAATGTATCCTACAAAACTTAATTCCAATAGAGTTTCATCATATCCTCATTATTCATTGCTTTTTGACATAAGAAATATGACATTTCCTCCGGGAATTGAAGATATTAAAACCTTTGAGAAGAACAATCCAACTATTAGTGTAAATGTTTATGGGTTAGAAGCCAATAATACAGTTACAGGTCCTTTGTATGTGACTTTAGCTCGAAAACTTACCCATGTTAATTTATTATATATTACTAAAAATGACAAAGCCCATTACTGTTTGATTAAAGACTTTGGCCGACTTGTGCGAAGGCAATTAACAAAACACAAGTCTAAAATATTTTTATGTGATGAATGTTTTTTATATTTCGCAAATGAACAAAAACTACACAATCACGATTGTGCTAAAAGACAAACTGTACTTCCAGAAGATGGTAGTAAGTTGCATTTTTCAAACTATGAGAGAACTCAAAGAATTCCTATCGTGATATATGGCGATTTTGAGAGCTTGCTTTGTAAATATTCAAACGAAAATAAATCTCTTTATACTGAAGATATACAAACACATGAACCATCTTGTTTCGCTTATTACATATGTTGCCATTCTAAACCTGAGCTTAATGACTTTGTAAGCTATCGCGGACCAAACTGTGGTAAAAAATTTGTTGAAAGCATTACGCGAGATGTAAAAAGATTGCACGGTATTTTAAATACAAATAATCCAATGTTTCCTCTTACTACCGAAGAGTTGACTTCATATAATGAAGCAAAAATTTGCTGCATCTGTAAAACAATGTTTAAAAAATATGATATAATAGTAAAGGATCATGACCATTTTACAGGTAAATACCGAGGCCCTGCTCACAACACTTGTAACATAAATGCAAAAAAATGTACGTTTATACCGATCATTTTTCATAACTTGAGTGGTTATGATTGCCACTTATTTATTAAAGAATTATCAGAAATTACCGGAAAAACGAGCTTGATACCAAAATCTAAAGAAAAATATATATCATTCACAAAATTTTTACCTATTGATAAAACAAATGCTGCTCAACTGAAGTTTATCGATTCATTTAATTTTTTGAGTTCGGGTTTGGATAAACTGGCAAAGAGTCTTCATCCGAATGATTTTCAGCATATGCGTGTATTTATTAAGGATGAACACTTATTAAATTTGGCCTGTAAAAAGGGTGTCTATTGTTATGATTATATGGATGCATGGGAGAAATATAATGAAACAAAGTTACCAAAACATTCGATTTTTTTTAATAAACTCACAGGTGAAAATATTTCCATTGAGGATTACGAACACGCTTTAAAAATATGGAAAACTTTTGGTATAAAAAACTTAGGAGAGTATACAGATTTATACTTACAATGCGATGTCTTATTACTATGCGACGTTTTTGAAAAGTTCAGAAATATGAGTTTAGACTATTATAATTTAGACCCCTGCTATTATGTATCATCTCCATCTTTAAGTTGGGACGCAATGTTGTTATATACTAAAGTTGAGCTTGATTTGATTTCTGATGTGGATATGTATCAGATGTTAGAAAAAGGTATTCGAGGTGGTTTAGCCCAGTGTTCATTGAGATATGCTGAAGCAAACAATAAATATTTACCATCCTACAATAAAAATGAGTCAAGTACGTACTTAATTTATTTAGACTGTGTCAACCTTTACGGTTTTGCTATGATGCAAAAAATGCCAATGCGTGACTTTAAATTTTTAAATGAAAATGAAATTAAAAATTTTGATGTAAGGAACATTTCTAAAAAAAGTCAGTGTGGATATATTCTCGAGGTAGATTTATGTTATCCGGATAATATTCATGATGCTCATTCAGACCTACCATTTGCTGCGGAAAAATATTCTCCTGCTCAAAATCAAAGCAAAAAATTGGTGGCAAATTTATATAATAAACATCGTTTTGTTATTCATTATATGCACTTGCAAGAATGCTTAAAGAATGGTTTATTGCTTTTAAAAATATACAGAGTGCTATCTTTTTATCAGGACAACTTTTTAGAGCCTTATATTTTTTTAAACACAAGTCTCAGACAAAATGCCAAGTCTGATTTTGAGAAAGACTTTTTTAAAAAGCAGAATAATTCTATTTTTGGAAAAACGATAGAAAACAAAAGGAAGCAGGTTGACGTAAAACTAGTAAACGTTTGGAGAGATACTACAAATAATACTAATAAATTGAATGGAGCGGAAAAATATATTAGTGCACCACATTTTCACAGTTTATCAATTTTTTCTGAAAACTTAGTAGCTATTCAATTGAAAAAAACAAAAATTGTCTTAGATCGACCAATATATATTGGATTCACGATTCTTGAACTGTCGAAAACGCATTTGTATCATTTTCATTATTCGGTCATAAAAAGAATCTATGGAAATAATGTTCAGTTATGTTATACGGATACTGATAGTTTACTATATCTTGTAAAAACTGATGATTTTTATGAAGATATGAAAGATAACATTCATTATTTTGATACTAGCAATTTTGAAGATGATAATATTTTTAATATGCCGAAAGCTAATATGAAAATACCTGGATATTTTAAAGACGAAATGGGAGGAGAAATCATTTCTAAATTTGTTGGTTTACGCGCAAAATTATATTGTTTACTTTCTGAGAAAAAAACTATCAGTAAAGCAAAGGGTATCACGAAGCCTGTGACAAAAAAATTAAACTTTGAGAAATATAAGAAAGCCTTATTTTGCAATGAAAATATAAGAGATGATATGTTTGTCATACGATCAAAAAATCATCAGGTTTTTACTCAGAAAATTAATAAATTAGTATTAAATAGTGATGATAATAAAAGGCAAATAATGGAAAATGATTTTAAAACTTTGCCTTGGGGGCATTACAGCACGATTCTTTAGTAAAAATATTATGCTAAGTACCTATGTATTTTACAAATTTTTATGTGTCTAATTTTAATATTAGTTTTAATGGTAATTTAGCATTTAATAAATTTGATTAAGTTTACCACAGTGTTTTATTTCAAATAAAATCACAACATATTTTATATTCCCTTTATTAATTCAACCAATTATTTACATTACTTCATAAACTTAGTACTTAACATAAGATTAACGTATTATAAAAACTTACTACTTAATGGAAAATATTCGGACTACAACTTACTTGCATGATATGAAAATATAAAATATACTTTATACTTTAATTAGAACTCATTTATGCTTTTTATTTTTACAATCGCAAAATAACAATAAAATAATATTAAATTTAACTATTCAGGCACACTTAGCTTTTGTATAATCCTATTAATTAAATCTTCTGTAGCATCCATCATATTGTCATAATTATCACTCACTATGTACTGTACACTCAAATTAGTCTTTGCACTGTTCTCCTGTTCTTTACTATCAATTTCAAGTATTTCAATTTTTATAATGTGGCTTCCCTTTGCTTTATTTTTCCGTATAACAAAAGATGAATCTGGAGCTGGTGAAATCACATGATCTATTTTTGGAAGCTTCTTTTTTAAAGACAATTTATTTTTCTTTTTTATGGTTTTCAAACTGGTGTTATTTTCAAGTGTTTCATTATTTTTTTGCTCACGTAAAGCTTTCAATCTATTCTCTTCTTCTCTTTCTAAAATAGCATCCAAGTCTTGAGCTCCATAAAATGGATTATTCATACTTGTGTTTCTTTCGTCATCCGTGAAATAAAAGTCCGACATGATGCTGTAACAAAATACAAAATTTTATAAATATAACAATAAAACAACATTTATAAAAATATCAATAAACAAATTCTAAAATAGAAAAGAATACAGTCAAAATATTATATAAGTAATTTTTTTCACTAACCAGAAGCGAGTGAGTTCCTTGCGTGAGAAGATCTGGGAATGAAAATTGTTTAGTAACAAATCTATGGAGTCAAGTTTTCAAAACAATTGTATATACTTGTATGACATTCGTCCGCATTATGCAATCTCTAGCGACATGTTAGAACCTGTTTAATATTAAGTTCTTACGAATTTCAATTTCATACTATTATCACAAGGTTTAAATTAAAATGTATACCTACATTTTAATATAATCATCGACAAATAATAGTGCGCTAGACAAGTGCGAAGTGAAACACGAATGTGATACCTACAAGCAATACCTTAAAATTTAAATCAACTAGCAATAATATGAAGTTATTTAATAAGTTGCATTTTTAAAATTATCATCAATCAGTAATATGAAGTTGATAAAACAGGCTGAATCATTAAAAATAAATTATATAGATGTTGAAACACCACCACCATGCTTTAGCCGACATAGTAAACTTCTACCAAACACAATTCGATGCATAATTTGCGGACCCTCCAACTGTGGGAAAACAAATATTATGATAAACTTATTATTGCACGAAAATGGACTTAAATTCCAAAATGTTTATATTTACTCAAAGTCCACTTTTCAATCTAAATATTGTTTCCTACAAAAAGTTTTTCAAAATACTCCAGATGTTAAATTTATTATGTTCAAAAATAGTGAAGAAGTTATTTCGCCAACTGAAGCCTTAAGAAATTCTATTTTCATTTTTGACGACGTGACTTGTGAAAATCAAGTTAATATTCGAAATTATTTTTCGATGGGCAGACACAAACAAATTGATTGCTTTTACTTGACCCAAACATATTCAAAAATTCCTAAGCAATTAATACGTGACAATGTTAACTTTTTAATTATTTTCAAGCAAGATGATATAAACTTAAAACATATATATAAGGAACATGTTAATTCTGATATGAGCTGGCATGTCTTTAAACAATTGTGTGCAAGTATTTGGAAAGATCCGTTTATGTTTTTATCAATCAACAAAGATTGCGAACTAAATAACGGTCGGTACAGAAAAACATTTGACATATTCGTGAAATTCGACTAACAATTTTACAATTATATACCACATACGAGACACAAATTTAGTCAGTCAAATGAGAGCACTGGTAAGAATACCTACCCATATTTAATTTAAAAATGGAAGCCGTTGTAAAGAAACAATTAATTAAATCAATTGAAACCATCAAAAAGAAAGCAAAACAAATGCGTGAAGAAGAAGATGATTTAGAACTAAAAAGGCGCAAACTTTTTAAATCCATAACGGATCCATTAGAATCCATAGTATTGCAAAAAAAAGAAAATAAAAACAATAGTCACCATGATTTACCAGATACATGTTCACCTTCAACTTCTGATAAAATTAAAAACATAGAAAATGATGATAAAAATTATGTAACACCAAAACCAATAACTTCTACCCAAAATTTTGAAGAAATCGAAGAATTCTATACTCCATCTCCAACGCCTGAAAAAAGCAATGAAATCTATAATTTGAATGTACCTTTTGGTGTACGTAATGAAAATAGTAATTTAATGATTGGAAATACAAAAGTAACATTTTCAGATGGTGATGCTCATAGCAAAAATATGATGGCTAAAATAGGAAATAGATCCTATGAAGTAACCCCAGGTTTGGCAGAATTATTATTTCAGAGTAAACCAGATGTAAAGATTGTATCTGATCAAGATAAATTAGTATATAAAGATATTTTATGCAATACTAGTGCACATAGGAGAGATTATAACCCTACGAATCAGATTAAAGGCGATAAAGGGACAAAATATACTAAAATTGTGAAACCTCTCTTTACTGATAGTGAATTAAAAGAAAAAAAACAAGGTGGTTTTATGCCAACTCTTAAAACTTTGAAAAAAAATACAGATTTCATATACTGGGATGATCCGAATGAGTTAGTAGATAGATTGAAAATTTTAATTGCTTCAAAAGATGCTGGCAACACTAGTCATGACAATGAGATTATATCAATAATTGAAGAACTTAAAGAAGCTGGTATAATAAAATAAGTATATAAAAATAAAACCTGGTTACATTTTTGCTTAGTTCTATAAACACTGTTGAACATGAATGTCAACAAGTTTGGTCATCATGTACACAAGAAACTGAAAATGGATAGCTCTGCCTTAGAAAATATCTTTGATGCTCAACATAAAATCATCAAACATGTTGGTACACCCATTGACCCAAACGACTGTGCTACTAAACTATATGTTGACAAATTCTTAGATGGGCTCTATATACGATTAAAAACAGTAGAGGAAACATTGTTGCAGTTAAAATCAGAAATAAATAGTCTAAAAAGGAATATAGAAGGTGTAAGTCGTAAATTCAAAAAATGAGCAAAGATAGTGTAGTAAATGAAATACATAAAAATGTTAGGAAAAATTTTCCTCGAAGACATGTTATACTTAAAGACATTGATGATGTATGGCAGGCCGATTTAGTTGATATGCAATCATTCTCAAAAGATAATTCACAATATAAATATATTTTAACAGTCATCGATGCTTTTTCAAAGTATGCATGGGCATATCCGCTTAAACTTAAAAATAAAGAAACTGTGACTGAAGCATTTAGTAAGTTACTAGAAAAAGGTCGTGTTCCCAAAAATCTACAAACTGATTTAGGAACAGAATTTTATAATAGTTGTTTCAAAAAATTATTACAAAAATACGGTATAAATCATTATTCCACTTATTCCACTAAAAAGGCGTCAATAGTAGAAAGATTTATAAGAACGTTGAAAACTAAAATGTACAAGCAATTTAGCTTGCAAGGGAATTACAAATGGAATGATGGAACCCTCGAGCACATCATGAAAAAATATAACTCCACATTTCACAGAACAATTGGTACAGCTCCAGATAAAGTTAATGAAAAGAATAAACAAAATATACTAAAAAGATACAGACTACTACAATTATCAGCACCATCGCAGAAACGTTCAAAATTCAAAATTGGAGATTATGTAAGAATAAGCAAATACAAAGGAACTTTTGACAAAGGATATACTCCCAACTGGTCAACTGAAATTTTTAATATAGCTCAAGTTCAAAACACTCATCCAATTACTTACCTTCTAAAAGATGCAAGACAGCGACCTATTTTAGGATCATTCTATACTGAAGAATTACAAAAAACAAAACATCCTGATATATATCTTATTGAAAAGGTTTTAAAAACAAAAGGAAATAAATTATATGTCAAATGGTTAGGTCTGCCGCCTAGTGAAAACAGTTGGATAGATAAACTAAATCTTTTATAAACACATTTTATGTTAACAACTTTCAGTCTCTTATTATCTACGATACTGAGCAGAGTTCTCTTTTATTAAAAATGGAGAAACAACCATCCAAGCGTAAAATGACTTTGAGAAGAAAATCTAACAATTTGAAAACAAGTAATTCTGGTGCTGGTTTTAAGAAAAGCTTTAAGGATATTGTATCTCGCGCGAAAAAACATATCCATAAATTGAAACCTAAATGCAAAAAAGCTGCAATCGAATTAGCTCTTGCTGCTGCTAAGGAATTAGCAGCGACATCTTCAGTTAATGTACCGCGTATAATACCCATACCAAAGACAGGTGGGGTTTTGCCACTAGTCCCCATATTTGCAGGATTGTCTGCCGCGGGCAGCTTAGCGGGTGGTACTGCTAGTATAGTGAAAGCAGTCAATGCTATTAATTTAATGAAAAAAAAATTTCAAGAACTAAAGAGACATAACGAGAAGATGGAAACATTGTGTATCGGAAAAGGATTATTTATAAAGCCCTATGGTAATGGTTTGGGAATATACACAGCAAAGGAAAAAAACTGATTCGGCGGCTACCTAATCGTGCTCTAAGTAACTTGGATATTCTAAAAATTTCAAAAAATATTCCTTATTTCAGAGGTGTATTTATGAGAAATGAACTTCCAAAATATCCTTTTAAAAAAGAGTGTGGTATCATCAACTTAGATAGCTCTCAAAATCCTGGAACTCATTGGGTAGCCTATGCAAAAATAAATAATTACATTGAATACTTTGATAGTTATGGTAATTTGAAACCGCCTAAAGAATTTGTAAAATATGTGGGAGCGAATATTAATTATAATTATGACAATTATCAAGGATCTAATTCTTATAACTGTGGCCATCTATGTATCAAATTTCTTATTAATTTTTGGAATAAAAATTGAAAATAAATAGATGATACAAAAATATGTAAGCTCATTTAACCATCATGTCTATTACACTCACGATCGTGGGTGAAAAATCTATTCTAGAATCATTTTACGCCCCTCCTCTTATTTTGGAAGACGAATATGAGTGTGGCTTAGTATATTTTTCTGCATTTAATTCAATTCCAAATGTAGACTATAATAATAATGTGTTTGAATATGGAGAAGAGAAAAAAAGAATTCTTATTCAACCAGGTGCTTACGATTTACAAGATTTGTATGAATACCTAAAAGAAAGAGTTGAAAATTGTGAATTACAAATAAAATCTAACATCAATACAATGACATGCTCTTTGTACTGTACTGAAACTATAAACTTTAATTCAGAAAATAGTATTGGACCTATGCTAGGTTTTTCTAACGAAAAACTAAAAGCAAATAAATGGCATGAATCTACAGAATCCGTTAACATTCTACCACTGTCTGTCATAAGGATCGAATGTGATCTTGTACAGAGTTCGTACACTAACGGTTCTCCTTCACATATTATTTATGAGTTTGTGCCAAACATTCCTCCAGGTCATAGATTTATAGAATCTCCAAGTAATGTGATATATTTTCCGGTCAAAAGAAAGATAATTTCATCAATAACAATAAAAATTTTGGATTTGGAAGGCAATAATATAAATTTTAAGGGCGAAACTATTGTTTTGTGTCTTCATTTGAAAAAGTCAAAATGATCGTATTTAACAAAAGTAATTATTATAAAGAGTATAACCCAACTATTAAGAAAGTTATTACCAAGGAAAGTGTAAAACAAAGAAGACGTGTTAGAGTATATAAAAAAATTCATCAGAGTAATAAACAATTTCTTAAAGCCCTCGGCTTCAAAGTATGAGCCTCCTTCAGATCAACGAATTACCTGAATTCGATAACTCTATCGAGAGTTATGAGGTTCATACATATAATCCATACAATAACAGTTTCAATGAAAATGATGAAATTCGGATACCTATTCACCAGCAAGATATTTACGTGTTACCATCAGCCAGTTCCATTTACATTGAAGGAAAAGTTTCGGTGACTCATAAAGATCAAGCTGGCAAAGTTCAAAAGAAAAGTGTTGACTTCAGTAATAATGCAATTGCATTTCTTTTTCAAGATATCCGATACGAAATGAATGGTGTTGAAATCGATCGTATTAGAAATGCTGGAATAACTACAACCATAAAATCTTTCATTTCAATGAATAGCGGTGACAGTAAAGCGGCTGCTGCTTGGGGTTGGAATATAGACGGATTTAAAAATCAAAATGGAAATTTTAATGCTTTGATACCCTTAAATAAGATTTTAGGTTTTGCTGAAGACTACAATAAAATAATAATAAACTGTAAACATGAACTCATACTTAACAGAGGTAGTACTAACATAAATAGTGTTGTCATGGGTAGCGATGATATTGTAGACATTGATATACAGAGAATCCAATGGCGAGTACCACATATTAAAGTATCAGATCAGCAAAGATTAATACTTTTAAGGAAATTAGAAAAAGATAATCCCGTACAAATAGCATTTAGAAATTGGGATTTGTATGAATATCCATTATTGCCAAAAACTACCAAACATTCATGGGCGTTAAAGACTGCTTCTCAATTAGAAAAACCTCGATATGTTATATTTGGTTTGCAAACTAATAGAAAAAACGTTAAAAACAGAGACAGCACAATATTCGATCATTGTACATTAACCAATGTCACATTATTCCTGAATTCCCACTATTATCCGTATGATGCTTTAAATCTCAAGTTTGAGGAAAATAAATACAGTATATTATACGACATGTACACCAAGTTTCGTCAGTCGTTTTACAACCTTCCTATTGATCCACTGCTTGATCTTCATACATTTAAAGAAATAGCGCCTTTATTTGTCATAGATTGTTCCAGACAAAATGAAAATTTAAAAACTGGTCCAGTTGATGTTCGTCTGGAAATAGAAACGTCTCAGGAAATTCCAAGCAATACCAGCGCTTACTGTTTAATCATAAACGATCGTCTTGTGGAGTATAGGCCGCTGAGTAACATTGTTCGAAAACTATCATGAAAATTATTGTGGACGTTCAAGGTTTTAAAAATGATCAAAATTACTTTCTGCCTAAAGAGATTGCTATAGTGTATAGTGATCGAGTTCAAGTTTTGTTAATAAAACCGCCATATCCCTATGAATGGCTAACAGACACAGAAAAGAAACAAGTTAAATGGATTGAAAAGAATAGAAAAATATTATGGAGCGAGGGAATCGTGCCTTACGAGACCTATAAATACCATCTAATAGATATTTTAAAAAATAATGATATTTATTGTAAAGGCCTTGAAAAGCAGTTATGGTTAAAAGATATATTAAGTAATCCTAACGTACATAATTTAGAAGATAAAGGATGTCCTCGTTTATTAACATTGTATGAGTTGTATAATTCACATTCTGACATATATAGTTGTGTTTATCATCCGACCATCTGTGCGCTGAAAAATGTAACTTGTTTAAAAAAGTGGTGTATGAATAATAAAGTTTTAGATGATTAAATATGCTTGTTTAACTTCCATATACCTGCTTCTTTTATTTAATTTACTGATTATACTCGTATTGAAAACACAATATTTGGTGTAGGTTGTTATAGCCAAATAGTTGTTTTTCATGTTGTAAAAATATTACATTTGAAGAGTAATTTTAAAATTCAAGGTTTCTTAGTACCTATCTAGTTTTATCACCATATTTGCTCGTGCAAATAGAATGAATATTTCGTTCTTAAACCATGTGAATAGTTTGTTCAAAATACGGATAGTTGATTAATTTTTGCTTGGATTTAGCTACACTCCATTTATTTAATGTGTTGTTGAGGACAGTAGTTTAGAATTGGGGAATTCTGTATCAAAATTGGTGGCGATTTTGGATCACGGCGAGCGAAGCGAGCGAGCGTAGCGAGAGTGATCCAAAATCCCCACCAATTTTGATACAGAATCCCCAATTCAACACTACTGCCGATTCACACCAACTACGTATGCAGCACGTACACGTGACACGTGCGTAGTGACGCGCGTGAATCCGTATACATAACTGCATGCATTACGTCTCATACAGTTCCATACATTACAACGCTACGTCTACGCTTACGCAGCCTGTGCGAACGAGCTGTTATTCAGCCAGAGTTACACTTACAAATTTTTAAAACTAACCTAATATAAACTATAGGTATGAAACGAAACCGCGAAAAAAGTTATTTTTAGTGAAGTTAATTTATTATAATGTTTGGTAAGAAAATAGAGCTTATAGATAAAGAGAGAGTTCAGTTCTAAAAAGCCAAAACATAATCAACACCTCCAGTGGACCTTTTTGAAAGCTCTGTTCTGCTGCTCATTGTGGAAGCCACTTGTTGAATAGCAAAATATGTATGGGTAAGGAACAACACTTCTAGAAGTTCATTTTAGAAGCTCTGGTTTGCCACAGCACAATACCGTGGTTATGAAATTGTTGTGATTGCTGGAGTGTTGGACACTATAGATACTAATGTTTTTCAATCGAAAAAATCGCACTCATTGCGACGCATTCTGTCAAGCTAGTAGGGAAAGTCAGACTTTGTGAAAACGCTAACCTGTAAGAAAACTATAGCCCTTGTTGGCAAAACCAACAAAACTTAATCTGTAACGTATGACAGTCAGTCAGTCGACCATTATTTTTCTCTCTTGCATTCGGATCGCTGCCATGTAAACATGTGTCTTTCGCTTTCCAATAACTATAGTGTGTGCCTCTGCGTGGTTTTATTCATACGAAGCACCTACTTTGAACCTATACCTAACACTCCATTAGCCTTACCTTTTCCAACATAGCCTTTTTCTGTTTCCAGACCTCAAAGTTGGAGCGCACCCATTTTGTGGCCATTTCGCTGGCGAGACGCATGGCCTGCTCATTGCGTGTGTTATCGAGCCCCATCACCACCATATACTGAAGAGGAGGCCACGCGTTGGGGTAATCCCATTGTTCGCCAGAGTGCTCGAATGTAGTTGGGATACCACCTTCGAAGACGTCCACCTGGGGAAACAAAGTTTGAGTTTCTGATTGTTCTAATAAATGGGCTCTTGTCTACTACAGAACAAAAAAAAACAGAAAACCATTGGTAGAGTAAATTCGTACTTCAGAATTGAGTTTTACTCACCCTATAAACTAAGATGAAAAAAAAAACATACAAGTTGTTACCAATCCACGCCTGGTAAAGATTTGTTCATGAACACAATTCAGTTTTTTTTTTAAATTTTGTGACCACAAATTTACGGTTTTCGGATTTTTCCCTTTACTTGTGTTATAAGACCTACCTGCCGTATGATTCCAACTCAACGGAAAGTACCCTATAGTAGTAATAGGTACAAGGTGTCCTTGACAGTCACGAGAGTACTTTTCTACCCATGTACACCGAAATCTCCGAGATTTGTGAACCGATTTGCGTATTTTTTTTAATCGATAGAGAAAGCGACAGTTCCATAAAAAATTAAAGGAAAATTAACCAACCTTAACTTTTTCCAAATAATTGATGACCCTATTGACATAGTAATCGCTGCGATCTACGTCATAGCAGCCAGTCCACAGTGGCGCGATGTTGGTCGGATAGAAGTAGTCTCTCCGTCTACCGGACTCCAGGTTGAAATCCAACCACGCTCCTACATCTTCGTGCCATAGAACCTGTAACAAACGCCATTCGAAAATTCTCGATAGCTCAACGGTTGAGGAGCGGACTGAATTCCGAAAGGTCGGCGGTTCAAACCCCACCTGTTGCACTATTATCGTACCCACTCTTGGCACAAGCTTTACGCCTAATTGGAGGGGAAAGGGGAGTATTAATCATGATTAGTATGGCTAATATTCTGTTTAAAAAAAATGTTGAATATTTCTTTTCATCATCCAGAATTGAGAAGATTGTCATTTAGTTAAATACAAACGGCTTTCTGTTTGACGGCAAAAAATACGAACGGAAGAAACAAAACACATTTTTCTTGTTGTTGTAATAGTTTAGCTTTTTCTTGTTGGGCACAGTTGTGATCTGTGCCCAACAATGTTGTAATGTATGTATGAAGTCCGGCGAGCTTTACACTTCTAGATTCCTAGATTTCTAGATTCTCTTATTATGCTCGCTCGACTTCATACATACATTACACGTGTAGAAACAAAAATTATTTTTTACTTTTTAGTGTTTGCGGTCATTAAAGTCTGTTTTTTTTATGTATTATAACTTACATGTTCGATAGCCTCCTTGTACTTTGCGTGCATAGTCTTGTAATACTTGGCTTTCTCGAAGTTTTCCAGAAGCTCGTGGAACTCTGCCATCAGTTGAGCGTTCCAGCACATGAACGCGTTTAGGTCTACTGGTACTATTGACCGCGTCTTCAGGTTTGTGAGGTTGCCTGTGGAGTAACGCATTTACTTTAGTTATTTAGAGGGATTTAGTTACTGAATAATACAGTGTGTAACAAGAATCCTAGCAAAAACGAAGGCAAGTCATAGACGGATGGACGGACGGACGGACGGACAGACAGACAGACAGACAGACAACAAAGTGATCCTATAAGGGTTCCGTTTTTCCTTTTAAGGTACGGAACCCTAGACTCTGACTCTGAATGACGCTAGAGGTCAACGAACGTTCCGTAAATAGGCCACTCGAAGTCCATGCCGCGTCGTAGGTGGGGTATTGACCCGAATTTGGCAAGTTATACCACACTATACAATGCGGGTTTGAAGAATACTAAATCACTAAAACTACAAAATAAGGCAAATGGTTATTAGAAAGACACTTTTCTTTAAACATATGGGAAGACAAGTGTAAATAAAAAATTTATAACACCCCCGACAATTGAAGGTTACAGTAACTAGAAAAGAGCTGATAACTTTCAAACGGCTGAACCGATTTTCTTGGATTATAGATAAGAACACTCTCAATCAAGCTACCTTTCAAACAAAAAAAACTAAATTAAAATCGGTTCATTAGTTTAGGAGCTACGGCGCCACAGACAGATACACAGGCACGTCAAACTTATAACACCCCTCTTTTTGGGTCGGGGGTTAAAAATGGATAGAACTACTTGTTTTTTTATAGAACCAATACAAAAAGGTTTACAAAAGTAACACAAACCTTTATTAGTACCATTGAGTATAAACCATCTAGAAGAGAAGTCCCAACCAGATTCAGCAGCGGATTTCAGTTCAGCGTACAGTTCCTCTTTTTTGTCTACCGTGTCAAAATGTCTGTAAATGAAAAACATGATAATGTTAAGCAGCACAAAAAAATCCTACTACTACCCGCGAACTGCCGATAGATAGCAATAGATACAGCAAAATTGTTTTTCTGGCGCTCGGTATATTTTGACATTGTACTATATTATTTTACTAGCTGATGCCCGCAGCTTCGCCCGCGTGGATTGGTCAGATCCCCTGCAGCATCAGGATTGAGGAGTTGGACTCCAAATTTTTTATGAAACAATGTCGCAAAGTTCCTCTATCGATTAAAAAAGAAATGACGCAAATCGGTTCAGAAATCTCGGAGATTTCGGTGTACATAGGTAGAAAATACAACTCCCTTTTTGAAAGTCGGTTAAAAAAGTAGCCTATGTTACACCCTGGTCAATCCTCTACTTGTCTGTAAAAATCCCGTCAAAATCGGTTCAGCCGTTCCAAAGATTAGCCTTTTCAAACAGACAGACAGACAGACAGACAGACCGACAGACAGACAGACAGACAGACACAAAAATTTTAAAAACGTGTGATTCAGTGTTGGTATCGTTCAAATAACCATATGAGCTTAATATGAGGTAGTTATTTCGAAATTACAGACAGACACTCCAATTTTATTTATTAGTTAGTATAGATTATACTAGCTGATGCCCGCAACTTCGTTCCCGTAGATACAGATTTTTAAAAATCCCGTGGGAACTCAATGATTTTCATTCAATTCAAAAAGTAGCCTATAAATTAAATAGGGGTATAAATCTATCTCCATTCCCATCCAAATCCGCCCAGTTTTTGCGTGAAAGATTAACAAACATCCATACATACAAACTTTCGCGTTTATAATATTAGTAGGATGTAATTCCGTGTCTTATCGACAATTTCAAGAACTAATAAAACTTATGAACACTCATTATTCTGTTAACTACAAGTTTTAACTACTTTAACGTGTCCTATCTGTTTTAAAATATCAATAAAATAATGTGTGTAAGTCAATATGTAACAAAACAATAAAAGAAGTTTCACTGTGCTACAATTTACTTAATTTTAGGGTTCGTACATCAAAAGGGAAAAAGAAACACTTTGTTGTCTGTCGGTCTATCGTGCCTTTTGTAATGTAACCACAAATTTACGGTTTTCGGAATAACTCCTTTACTTGTGCTATAAGACCTACCTACCTGCCAAATATGATTCTAGGTCAACGGGAAGTACCCTATAGGTTTTCTTGACAGACGGACATACAGACAATGAAGTGATCCTATAAGGGTTCCTTTTTTCCTTTTGAAGTACTCTAAATATGAAAAATCTCACCTAGCAACGTCTATGTCTTCTTTGTAACTCTCTGGTCTTGGGCCTTGCGACTGCTCCCAGTACCGCGTCATTTGATATCTGTAATGTAGAAGATTTATAATGTAAATCGATGACCTATATTATGTGGTACACTGCAATGGATATATACAAGTACGCTGGAATAGGTGTGCCACACAAAACGACAGACACTTTTTGTCAGTCAATTCAGGAAAAACTGCATCAATCACTATTACAACCACAATTGTTGTTATTGGCTGAATTTATGGTATTTTTGTAGCATCAATGTATTGTAGCCAATGGTGAGCGAGCGTCAACCAATCAGCAGTGATTGCGATCGTAACATTGTAGCTGTCATTTTACCGCAATCGAACCCCAGGTTTTCGTATTGACACTATGTTGACAGGTGTCTCATGCACCCCTGCGGTCCGACCTCTCGCTCTAATTTGTTAGTCGAAGCGAGATAGCGATAAGTAGGTATTGGAAGTAAAATCTTCACTTACTTTTCCTTTGAGGAACCTTCTATAATATGAACTACTAGTTACTAGCCTCTCTACCGCGACTTTATCCGCGTGGACTACACAAATTTCAAAGCCCTACCCCCTTAGGGTTGAAATTTTCAAATCTCCTTTCATAGCGGATGTCTACGGCATATCAAACAACCCGATCCGTCCAGTAATTTGAGCTGTGCGTTGATAAATAAGTCATTCAGTCAGTCAATCAGTCAATTGCCTTTTCTTTTTTAACCCCCGACCAAAAAAGAGGGGTGTTATAAGTTTGACATGTGTATCTGTGTATCTGTGTGTCTGTGTATCTGTGTATCTGTCTGTGGCATCGTAGCGCCTAAACTAATGAATCGATTTTAATTTAGTTTTTTTTTGTTTGAAAGGTGGCTTGATCGAGAGTGTTCTTAGCTATAATCCAAGAAAATCGATTCAGCCTTTTGAAAGTTATCAGCTCTTTTCTATTTACTGTAACCTTAACTTGTCGGGTGTGTTATAAATTTTTAATTTACACTTGTATATATTTAGCTTTAGTTTAATGATAACAATGAATAAGAATAACTTACGTTCTTCCATTATATTCGACTTCAACCGTGTGGTTTTTGATCCAGAAATCGAACTCCTTATCCATAGTACCGATGTGCTGCTCGAGGAAGTCCTTGTCTCCGATGTCATCCATCAACAATTTCACCATTGGTATGAGGAGGGGTGGTTGTGACCTATAAGGAAACATTATAAAGTTAAGGACGTAACAACTACCTGACGAGTTGTCAGGCGACAAAGTATTATGTGGAGCAAAAGTGTTACTGGCTGGCATCCTGGCTTAAAAACCTTTGCCAGTGGTTTTAAACATAAGTATAAGGTCACTGTTTAGGGCAGCGATAAACAAAATTCAGTTAGAGCGGTTACGCACTCATCCGATCCTGAATTCTTCTGTCAGTTTCCTTGTCGAAGTTGTTCCTCCACTAACTGCCCACTTAAGCTTGATGATTCTTTGAGTTATGTTGGTCCCTTTTGTTCTACGATGCTTAAGATTTTGTTGATCCTTGAGAGAGATACCCAACATAGCCTCATAGATACCCTCGCGCCATAGCACGCTGAACGACATTCAATTCGTGAACGAAGCCAACTATTGGTGTCCACACTCCATAGTTCCGCTTTATACGTCATTAGTAGAAGACTCACCATTTCACAGGTAGGATACTCATTGAAGGCTTTGGTCTTAAGGCTTTGCGTTATCGAAGACTAAAAGTAGCTTTGCAAAGATTACCCAGCCCAGCTGAATCCTTCTGTCAGCCTTGTCGAAGTTGATACCAAATCCTCACCTCATCAAGTAGTAAATCCTGCCGCCATTGGGGATGAAGCCGTACTTGTCGACGATATTGAGGAAGTTGGTGACCATGCCAGTGGCAGTTGAATGCATCTCCGACAGCAGCAGTCCTTTGATGATCCAGTAAGAGTCCCAGTAGTAGAACTCCCGGAAACGCCCGCCTGGAAATTCCACATGCTAGGATGAGAAAAATTTTTTTTTTCGGCTCCCTTTTCTTGTATGGGAGCCTCCCTAAAAATATAATTGTAAGTTGATTTTGTAAACTTAAAAGATACTAGGGTTCCAAATGCGCCTTTCAAAAACCTTTGTAAAGAGCACAGACACACAGAGAGACCGATACACAAAAATTAGAAAACAATGTACGCTGAGTGTTAACTTAGCCATAGATAGTAGTTGACGGCCATAGACCTGTCAGAACGAGAGTGGTGAAGTGACGCGACGACGTTCCCGTTCACGTTACATAATTGAGTTTTTAATTAAATATTTGGTTTTGGGTCTTCTACACCAAATACCAAAATTTCAGGTTTGTAACTCATTCCGTCCACGAGCTAGAGACCTGTGTCATGATTCGGATAGACAGACAGATGGACGGACAGACAGACAGTGACATTAATAGGGCTCCGTTTTTACCCTTTGGGTACGGAATCCTAAAAACTGGTCAAATGCATGATAGGACTTAGAACATGAGTAAATAAGGTTGAGTTTTGTCACGACGCTATACTCTACCCACGGAGAAAAGTTATTATAAGACTCTCTCTATTACCTAATTCCATTGTCATTATACAAAGACGAAAAATTCAGTGGGTGTTAACGATTTTGCGTGACCAACCAATCACAAACGTGCCTGTTTCCTGTACTCTAGCCTATGTTTACAAAGACTTCTTTTTATCCTGGAACAGCGTCCTGGAAACTCAAACAGTTCACACGAGCTTTTTAAAGACCTAAATCCACGCCTACCAAGTCGCAGACGTTAATCGTCATTACTTAATCTAAATGTACAAAAGGAAAATGAAAAGATGACTGACTGACTGATCTATCAAAACCCTGCTAAAACAACTGGACGGATCTGGCTAAAATTTTGCATTAAGATATCAATTATGACGTAGACCGCTAAGCAAGGATTTTAAGAATATTCAACCCCTAAGTGGATAATATCGAAGCGAAAAATCGTAGGTCTATGGATAATATAAGGGTTTAAAATTTGTGTAATCCACGCGGACGAAGTTGGGGGCATAAGCTAGTCACACTAATATTATAAAAGCGAAAGTTTGTATGTGTTGTGTGTGTGTGTGTATGTTTGTTACTCCTTCACGCAAAAACCACTGGACGGATTTGGCTGAAATTCGGAATGGAGATAGATAATATCCTGGATTAGCACAAAGGCTAGTTTTTATCCCGGAAAACCAAAGAGTTCCCACGGGATTTCGAAAAACCTAAACCACGCGGACGAAGTCGCGGGCGACAGCTAGTATTTATATAAATAACATATTTTCCTCACCAGGCACAATAACAGGATGGTCGACGTATATGATGGAGTACAGATCCTGGTTTTCCTTGACCTCACTCTTCATCTTCCTGCCTAGGTTCAGCCATAGCTCGTTCAGACTCTTAGCCCATTCCAGTAGCAACGGGTCCTTTATCCTTTGCAGGAAGGCTGTAATGGAATTATTATAATAAAAAAAATTAAAAAAAATTAAAAAAAATAATGTACAGTACAACCAAATTAATAATGCGCATAGAAATCTTCGTCACTGTTCGGCAACGGTCGTATGATACACATGATATTGACTCCTATTCGTTTATAACAAGGTGCAAAATGCAAGTGCATTGTTTAGGGCTCTTACGATTCAATGATTCGGGTGTTTCTGGGAATACGACGAATTTTGCACCTTGTTATAAACAAATAGGAGTCAATATCATGTGTATCATACGACCGTTGCCAAACAGTGACGAAGATTTCTATGCGCATTATTAATTTGGTTGTACTGTAATGGAATTATTAAACTTTGATAAAATTGTTAAAATGTGACAAAATTGTTAAAATATCCATACTAATATTATAAATGCGAAAGTGTGTCTGTCTGTCTATACGTCTGTTTGCTACCTTTTCACGGCCTAACAGTTTTACCGATTCTGACGAAATTTGGTACAGGGTTAGCTTAAATATCCCGGGGACGGACATAGGCTACTTTTTATCCCGGAAAATCAAAGAGTTCCCACGGGATTCCCAAAAACCCATCCGCTTAACCGATTTGTATGAAAGGTACCGAGGTAGCTTGCGTTCCTGTAATTGACATAGGCAAGTTTTTATCCCGGAAACTTAAACAATTCCCACGCGATCTTTAAAAACCTAAATCCACGCGGACGAAGCCGCGGGCATCCGCTAGTACATAATATAATGGACCCCCAATATTATTTACTTAAATATGTGCACTATGAGAATACACAATAACACACAATAACATTGTACACAATAACATTGTATAATCTGTTAAACACTAATTACATTATAAACATAATACATACTTATCAATCAAATGTGTATTTAAATTGCATTTAAAAGGAAAATAACGTGAACTTTCGACCATGTTATCCACATTACTATGTAATAAATATCACTCCTTATCACTTAAATATGTATTGACCTAGGTTTTTGTTATCAATATGCATTACTTTCGTCTACTGGGGGTCTAGTTAATTAAGATAGGGCCGCCTGGGGATAATCGCGCAATGCAGTTTATTAAATCCATCGTAATCATTATGGACTAAGAGCCAGCGTAGGCCAGACCTTTGTTATTTTATAAAAGCTGTTTTATCTGCGTGTTGTCTGAGTACACAGGGAAGAACGATTAGTTTGGATCATGGTGGCTTTGGGAGATAACAAGCGAGAGATGTAAAAAAATCTTACATCAAAGTATAAAGTTTAATCCATAAACAATCCATACTTCCATACTTAATATTATAAATGAGAAAGTGTGTCTGCCTGTCTGCTAGCTTTTCAGAGCCCAACAGTTTAACTGATTTTGATGACATTTGGTACATAGTTAGCTTACATAGGCTTCTTTTAATCCCGGAAAATCAAAGAGTTCCCACGGGATACTTAAAGATCCATTCGTTTAACGGATTTATGGTTTAGAGGAAGCTTGCGTCCCGGAAATTGACATAGGCAACTTTTTATCCCGGAAAATCAAAGAGTTCCCACGGGATTTTTGAAAAACCTAATTCCACGCGGATGAAGTCGCGGGAATCATCTAGTTACAAATACAACTTTGGGCCCGTGTCTCGTCTTTGAAACTTTTCGGACGAAACATCCAAATTGTTACTAGGGTTTTCTTGACTTTTATACTGTATAATATTATGTAGATTAATTAAATTAGTTTTAAGATTATTGTACCTAGTATTATAGTGATCAAATAAAAATTTTCTTTACCAGGGTTATGTTTCCAATCCAAAGGTTGCCAGTCCTCAAACTCGGAGCCTTCGACATCGAAGTTGTCATCCACAAACCTCCTGATCTCCGCCTTCGTTGGCCTGTAATCTGTCCTGGAACAAGAACAGAACGGGTACTAAGCTTTTTGAACCTTATTCAATCAAAGATGCAACTGCACTTTGAAGCGAATGATATGAGGAGGCGAAGTGATATGATATGGAACACCCTTCCAGCATCAGTTTTCCCCTCCAGTTTTTGAGGAGATGCCTATTCACTCTTGACTTGAAGGTTTCAACCTTTCAAAACCTTTCAAAGAGTGAATAGGCATCTCCTAGACTATGCTAGATATAGAAGACGAGATCCTGGCTTCGATTTCCGGGTGAAGCCATAAATAGGTGATGTTTCATAAATGTAGTATAACGCTGTTGGTCTATGAGAGTGAGGGAATACAGTCTACTCGATAACACAGGATAATATTGTGGAGATTGGCCTCCGCCGTTGCCAAAATTCGGTCATAATGAGGAAACCTTAAACCATATTAGTTACCTACGTCATTAACCTAACCTAAGTTTGTTTATATTATTGTTGTTTACTCATTCAAAGTTTGTTATTTTGTTTTGTTGTATTCATTGTTTACTCGTTTCATTGCACAAGATGAATAAATTGATTTTCTTTCTTTCTTTCTTTCATTACAACCTAAAGTTAACCTAAAAGTATTTTTGAAATGTTATCAGTGAAATAAACACCTGTTCATCATTTTCTGGAAGTTCCCCATGACGACGTCGGCCGGCGACTTCATCTTCTTATCCACAAAGGTCTTGGAGTCGTTGTAGAGGCCTGCCATCTGCACCGTGTGTAGCAGTGGTCCATGGCAGTAGATCATGCTGGAAATGAGAAAGAAAACTATAAGCCGATGATGAAAAAACCGGCCAAGTGCGAGTCTGACTCGCGCACTGAGGGTTCCGTACTCAGGTATTTTTTCCACATTTTGCACGATAACTCAAAAACTATTATACATAAACATAAATAAAAATCTGTTTAAGAATGTACAGGTAAAGCCCTTTCATAATATGATACCCCACTTGGTATATTAATCTTACTTTGAAAATTGAAACACACTTTAATTTTTTTTTTTTTTAATGATGTAACTACGAATTTAGGGTTTTCAGATTTATTCCTGTACTTGTGCTATAAGACCTACCTATCTGCCAAATTTCATGATTCTAGGTCAACGGGAAGTAATCTATAGGTTTCTTGACAAACACGACAGACAGACAGACAACGAAGTGATCCTATAAGGGTTCCCTATTTCCTTTTGAGGTACAGAAAAATCTACATATTTTTTAACTTGTTAAGAACTATTCAGAACTATAAAGACATACAGGAAAACCCAGTTCAAACCAGATATTATTGTATAGGTCACATGCTAGCGAATAGTACAGGCGACATCGGAATAGTATGCAAATATTTGATTGTAACTCAATAAATATTTACACATGCAAACACTTACTCATAAATATTAATACATTGCCATGTGCTCGCTGTTGCATAACTACATGTCTTGTTACTAATTTGTAATCAATTATCATCAATCGAAGTTACTACATAGATACTCCGAAGTGATAATCACTGAAAAATGTATCAAGCATACTTTAACTTTGCTCATACTCAAGACAGATAACTCTGTTAATTCGAGTAATAAATGGGTGATTCGCTAACTCAGTGATCATCACTGTATGAAAGCCAACAAACTCTCTTATTACCAAAAGGTTTATGTCTATAGTTTAACATTGTTTTATGTTAATTTGTTAAAATATGTGGTGGTGGTGCATATTGCATGCTGCATGTTGCACCATACTATCTAGTTTAGCGGAATATAGCAAATTAAGCTTTTGGTTCCTTGTATATCATGGACTTCTGCAAACTAACGCCTGCTTCTTACAACTTTCTGTCAATCAGTCAGACAGTCTTTCATTCAAAATGCTGTCTTATTCTTTTCAAATCCATACTAATATTATAAATAGGAAAGTGTGTCTGTCTGTCTGCCTGCCTGTCTGTCTGCTACCTGTCACGGCCCAACAGTTTAACCGATTCTGACGAAATTTGGTACAGTGTTAGCTTATATTTCGTGGACGGACATAGGCTACTTTTTATGCCGGAAAATCAAACAGTTCCCACGGGATCTTTAAAAACCTAAATCCACGTGGACGAAGTCGCGGGCATCCTCTAGTATAACATAATAACCACACTGGCGCCACATTAGTATCTACATTATACCCGTGCGAAGCCGGGGCGGGTCGCTAGTACCTACTTAGTATATTATTTTGAAAAATTACTAATATCCTAAGTTTATATACTTTTGTGGCCGAGTGTACATTTTGCTATTGTTATTAGAATGATCCAAGAGCATTGTTTTCCTGATTCGCGGTATCGAATTAGTATTTCTAGTGACGTTTGTAAAAAATCCGGTGAAGTGCGAGTCGGACTCGCACACGAAGGGTTCCGTACCATTTTTATGGCTGCCATTTTGAAATTTTTATTATTTTGTTGATATAGCGACAATGGACATTCAGTTCGATTGAATTCTTAACCCCCGACCCAAGCATAAGGGTGTTATAAGTTTGACGTGTGTATCTGTGTATCTGGCTGTAGCATTGTAGCTCCTAAACTAATGAACCAATTTTGATTTAGTTTTTTTTGTTTGAAAGGTGGCTTTGATCGAGAGTATTCTTAGCTATAATCCAAGAAAATCGATTCAGCCGTTTGAAAGTTATCAGCTCTTTTCTAGTTACTATAACCTGCACTTGTCGGGGGTGTTATAAATTTTTAATTTACACTTGTTAATTTTATTTAATTTTCATGCCTGCTATTTTGATTTTTTTTGTTGATATAGCGGCAATGGACATTCAATTCAATTGAATTTTATTTATTTGCTGATACAGATGACATACCTACTTATACACTCAAAGTCAAACACAAAATCATTTATTCAAAGTAGGTACAATTGTACTCGTTTTATATACTGGTGATAATTAATTACGTAACTTAAAACTAAAGCTACGAGGGTTCCAAACGCGCCCAAGTCTGAGAAGAGCCCACAACAAACTCACTCTCAGAAAATGTCAACTCTCTACCTATTACGGTTCATGAGATATATACCGACAAGGCGGATGAACGGACGGAACGTCGGACAACGGAGGCTTAGTAATAGAGTTCCGTTGGCAACCTTTGCGTACGGTACCCTAAAACAATTAACTTGAATTGTATTGATATAATGAGTATTTTTTTTACTGGTTTTTCTTATTCGCAGTATCGTCTCTAATTAAAATTTTATTTTGACTATAATCATCATTTGACAAAAAAAAACATTCAAAATAGGCGTGATAGCCCAGTGTTAAAAAAGGTAGGTACTATGCCTACTTTATCTCTTGGGTCGGGAGTTCAAACCCGTGTCCATGAAAAGATCGGATATGATTTCATCATCAATGCCTATCATACATTTTGCGTGATACAATTATTATTATTCTAAGGTACGTAGTAACATAGTTAAGTATCTAATTTTTTGTTAAGTAGATACTTACCTACTACATTTTTTTCTCTGGCCAAGGTTTGGCAGTTTTTTGTTGGCATTATAATACAATAATTGTAGCGACGAAGTCGATAGAGTCCAAGAACGATAATCGCGAGTATTTAGGTTTTTGAAAGATCTTATTGGAATTACTTACTAAAAAAACCGGCCAAGTGCGAGTCAGACTCGCGCACTGAGGTTTCCGTACTAGGGTAATTTTCCGACATTTTGCACGATAAATCAAAAACTATTATGCATAAAAATAAATAAAAATCTGTTTTAGGCTGCATAGGTAAAGCCCTTTCATATGATACCCCACTTGGTATAGTTATCTTACTTTAAAAATTGAAACATATTTTAATTTTTTTTTAATGATGTGACCACAAATTCACGGATTTCAGATTTATTCCTGTACTTATGTTATAAGCCCTACCTACCTGCCTTTCATGATTCTAGGTCAACGGGAAGTACCCTATAGGTTTCTTGACAGACACGACGGACGGACAGACAGACAGACAGACAACAAAGTGATCCTATAAAGGTTCCGTTTTTCTTTTTGAGGTACGGAACCCTAAAAACGTACCTACCTAGTTTTCTTAGTGGGTGTCTTTTAAAATTCATTAAAAAAAAAAGTAAGGCATATTGCCGACTTTTTATTTAATTTCTAAGTACTAGACATCTCAATTAATAATTGTGAATACTAAAATAAAAATAATCTTTGTAGGTTCCCCGGTTAGGGATCCAAGACTGTACCAGTTTCATAATTTCTATTGGGTTACTTTGCCAAAAAATGCAATTTTTTTTTTAAGTTACAGAAATTTTTGGCCTGCAAATTATTTGCAAAGCTTTTACACATTCTCAGCTATCTAATGATGTACAAAACTTTAAAATAAGTTAAAAATTAGCTAAAAAAATGATAAAATAATAGCACAAGGGAGAAATTTCTTAACGCTTTTTAAACAAATCGTTCCTATTGATCAATTGAGCTATCCCGTGGCCAATTTTATGATCAGACTTGACCAGATTATATATTAACAGTAAACTGTTACCTCTTTCTAAGTAGAGAATACCTCTAAACAAAGAAAAAATGATTTGTTTAAAATTTAAGCGTTAAGAAATTTCTTCCTTGTGCTATTATTTTATCGTTTTTTTAGCTAATTTTCAACTTATTTTAAAGTGTTGTACATCATTAGATAGCTGAGAATGTGTAGAAGCTTTGCAAATAATTTACAGGCCAAAAATTTCTGTAACTTAAAGAAAAAATAGCATTTTTGGCAAAGTAACCCAATAAAAATTATGAAACTGGTACAGTCTTGGATCCTTAACTGGGGAACCTACAAAGATTATTTTTATTTTAGTATTCACAATTATTAATTGAGATGTCTAGTACTTAGAAATTAAATAAAAAGTCGGCAATATGCCTTACTTTTTTTTAATGAATTTTAAAAGAAACAAATACGTATTTTTCTGAAAACTATCAACAACTCAAAAACGGGCGGTTTTTGCCCATAAGTGTTTAGAGGTCATTTGTAGCATGATAGACAGACACACTTTATAATATTATAGTATGGATATGGATAGATAAAATAACTGGATATAGACGTGATAAATGGGTTAGTAAGTACACAATAAGTTTATAATCCATCAGATATCTCACACCAACGTAAACAAAGCAACTGGTGGAGTTTATGCAATGAAATAAATCCGGAAATGCCGCGGCCATGTGTGACTGTCTGTTTGTTCTCGCGAATGAGTGACGACTAGATGACAACTGTATGCCTAACCTACCTACCTAACCTATCTATCTATCTAGAACCAGATAATGAAGGCGCAAAGTTGTTTATTTTTTTATTTGTACCAGAAAGTTGTACAAAAAAGATAAATAAAGTTGAAAACTAAAACCTGACTGCGATCGTCTTAATAAACGCTGAAATATACTTAGTAAAATTGTTTTTCTGTCGCTTGGTATATGTTAATGTTGTAGTAGGTACATTTATATGTATTTATGAACTCAGAATTTTTTCCTCTTTCATATTTGACACCTCTATACAATAGCAAAATTTTTTTGTATAAAATGTACCTAGTCTATGTCATTCCGAATCTTTACGACGAATCGATTGACACCTCATTCATCAAAATCGGCCCAGTAGTTTAGGCGCTACGGTGGAACACACAGAATCTGGATACAAACATACACACACACAAACATACATAGACTGCTAAAATCATAACCCTTCCTTTTGGCTTTGCCGCAGTCCGGTAAAAAGAAAGAAAAAGTGGAAGGGAAGCATCTCTACCTTTGGCAGTGAGAGAGGTTGTATAAGGAGTAGAATAGGTACTATTAGGTATAGTTTAGTATTGTTTAGTACCAAAATTTAGCATGTGCAAAAACCTATCTATCTAACTAGATATAGTTCCTACCTACTTACGAAAGTCTATCGAATTATGTAAGTTAGCATACCTCTACTTAGTTAAATTATAAAGAGCTCACAAATTGAACTGAGAATCAAACTCGAGATTTGTTTGTAATTCGTAAGTTTGATTTGTCCTTCAATTACGTCGTAACTCCCAACGGAGCAACGGATCGACGTAATTTTTTGCATGGGGATAGTTAGAGACCTGGCAAGAAAGTAGGTGGCTCTTTTTTATTCCGAAAAAACACGAGATCTTCTCCTTTCACCAAAGGTTTCCTGGTGGACATTAATCTGAGCAATAAGGCCGCCTTTGCATACAACTGTTGTTTTTTCTGTTTCTTTTGTGTTGATTATTTCATGTTTTGTGTGCAATAAAGTTCTTATCTATCTATCTATCTTTAAAGAATCTAAATCCATGCGGACGAAGTCAAGGCATCATCCTAGTGATACCTATTATAAAGGAGTACCTAAGCGTTATGTTTTTGTCGCTCCGTTCTCCTGAAAAGTGTCGAATAAGTATGACTTTTGTTGTTATGACCTTAAGGACAGGTTCTCAAAAGGGCAAACTACGAGGTCTTAACCACTGGGCTATCAACGCTTCTGAGAGGAGACCCGTGCTCAGTAGTGAGCCGGCCATGAGTAGATGATAACGAGGTAATAATAACTCACCTTTCATACGGAGCCGGTAATTTTGACCTATCCGCCACAACGCCCAACGCGAGCAACAAAACACTTATCACAATCGTCGTTCACTTATGGCACTAAGCCTAATATCGCTACCCATATTACTATTAAATGCGAAAGAGTGATCGTTTGTTGGTTTGTCCTTCAATCGCGTCGCAAGGGAGCAACGGATCTAACTGATTTTTTGTTTAGGTACATTTAAAGACCTGGAAAGTGACATAGGTTACTTTTATCTCAGGCAATGAAAGAGTACCTACCTACGGGGTTTTTAAAAGCTTAAATCCAATCCACTCTGACGAATCACTAGGCTAAGCCCGCTTCTGAGAGGAGACTAATTGTACTCAGTAGTGAACCGGCGCTAGGGTAATGGTGATGATATTAACTCACCTTTCACACGGAGCCGGCAGTTTTGACCTATCCGCCACAACGCCCAACGCGAGCAACAAAACACTTATCACAATCATCGTTCACTTATGGCACTAAGCCTAATATCGCTACCCATATTACTATTAAATGCGAAAGAGTGATCGTTTGTTGGTTTGTCCTGCAATCGCGTCGCAAGGGAGCAACGGATCAAACTGATTTTTTGTTTAGGTACAGTTAAAAGACCTGGAAAGTGACATAGGTTACTTTTATCCCAGGCAATGAAAGAATACCTACCTACGGGGTTTTTAAAAGCTTAAATCTTCGTGGACGAACTACTAGGCTAAGCCCGCTTCTGAGAGGAGACTAATTGTACTCAGTAGTGAGCCGGCGCTAGGGTAATGGTGATGATATTAACTCACCTTTCACACGGAGCCGGCAATTTTGACCTATCCGCCACAACGCCCAACGCGAGCAACAAAACACTTATCACAATCATCGTTCACTTATGGCACTAAGCTTACACTAAATTACACTAAAATTACACTAATATCACTCGTTTGCTGATTTTTTAATAAATAAAGGAACTTAGGCTATCACTGATTGTTTTGACTTTGGTCTGTGGTCTATGTGTTTAGAAAAGTGCTGAGGATTTTGAAAGGCTTCCTTCTGAAGGGTTGGCTAGTCATCGTGGGTGGTATTTTTGTGGGTTATACACTTTGGGTTAAGGGCACTCTCCTGTGCCCGGTTCTGGAACAAAGAAAAACGTAAATTAGTTCCTAGAAAGACTCTAAAATTAAAAACATACACACATATATAACTATATATATACTGCTAAAATCATAACCCTTCCTTTCGGCTTTGCCGTAGTCGGGTAAAAAAAAGTAGGCAGTCAATGGGGAAAATTATGAAATAACAGGCTTAGATCCACCTTAGATCAAAATCAGGTAAATTGTCATACCCCTCTCCCCCAGGTTAGCCCGCTGCCATCTTAGACTGCATCATCATTCATCATCACTTACCATCAGGTGAGATTGCAGTCAAGGGCTAACCTGTATCTGGACATCGATGTACTTGGATTAAAAAAAAAATATCATCCAAAGAGATCGTTTCGAATTCGAATTCGTTATCAAAAGCAACTTTTTCACGAATAAAATAGCTACCTGGTTACTAAAAATAAAACGGAAGCAAAATCTAAAATACTTATTAAATATAAGTATATAGACTGCGCCCAGTCAGAACTGCAGTTTTATATTGCGTCTAGTCATCACTAGTAATAATTGAGTAGCACGTAAGTAGAGTAGACAGGACTCATCTAATATAAAAAGTTTTGGCTACATTACGCGACAGGTTGAAATGGCAACCGGGGTGGAGATGCCCCGCACAACCTCAATAGCTCAATGGTTATAGGAACGGTCTGAAATCCGAACGGTCGACGGTTCAATCCTCGCCCGTTGCACTATTGTCGCACCCACTCCTAGTACAAGCTTTACGCTTAGTTGGAGGGGAAAGGGGAATGTTAGGCATGATGTATTATGTGGCATTTGGCATTTCATCTAGAGGGAATCACAACCCATAAATACTCTTCACAAAATAGTTCCAAGTCGCATTAATTAAAAGTCTACGTTGCCTTGCCTTTTTTTTAAAGAATATTAGTCATTTAATTATGACTAACATTCCCCTTTCCCCTCCAACTAAGCATTAAGCTTGTGCTAGAAGTGGGTACCACAATAGTGCAACGGGTGGGGTTTGAACCTCCGACCTTTCGGTTTTTAGTCCGCTCCTATAACCGTTGAGCTATTGAGGCTTTAATTATCCGGTTGCAACGTTTTACACTCTATCAGACCCACTGGTCCGGTACTTTGGCAAAGGGAACATTGTGTATAGCACCTCCCAGGAACCTGTGTGAGGCGCCACATTACTTGATAATATAATCACCAATCATCAAATGACAATGATGCATAGAACACAGAGATTGTTAGGTTGCAATGATGTCATGAAAACTACACTTGTTTTGGGTTTTTGGTGCAGTTCCTTTAATATATCATTATCATTATCAACCCAGTGCCGGCCCACTACTGAGCATAGATCTCTTATCAGAATGATAAGGGTTTGGCCATAGTCCACTATGCTGGCTAAGTGTGGATTTGCAGCAGGCGGGTCACCTGATGTTAAGTGATTTCCGCCGCCTATGAAAAATTACAGCACCAGAGGTACCGCCGAGGCGTTGCCAGCCTTTCAGGATTTTGTTTGTTTGAGGGACTCTTTCAAACATAATTATTTTGAAAAAATATGCTTTACTTTCAAATCAAAATCGCATAGCTACGAGGGCGGCACTGAAAATTTCGGGAATCAAGGAAGTGACACAACATTACTATTTAAAAATGTATTTATTGCTTTTCGAAGTATTCTCCGCGAAATTTGACACATTTTTCCATACGATGGAACCAATCTTTGAAGCAACCATTCCATTCGGAAGTTGGGGTCTCCAAAATGGCCGTTTTGTAGGCGTCCACAGCTTCTTCAGGTGATGAAAATCTCTGACCACGCAATGTATTCTTTATTTTAGGGAAAGTACAGAAATCATTAGGGCTTAGGTCGGGGCTGTACGGCGGATGGTCTAATAATTCTATGTTTTCTTGCTCTAAAAACTCTTTTGTTCTGTGCGCGGTGTGACAACTCGCATTGTCGTGATGGAGGATGATGCGGCGGTTGCAGTTCTCTTTACGGAGTTCAGAAACGACCTGTGGCAAACAAATGCTAGCATACCATTCTGCATTAACCGTTCTTTGTCCCCCAAGAGGAATAGTCGCAACATGGCCGGTTTTGGAGACAAAAGTGGCCACCATTTTTTTTTGCAACACTTCGTGAACGAACAATTTTTGTTGGCTTTACCTCATTTTCGAACACCCAAACTCGTGACTGGTTTTTTGTTTCGGGTTCGTACGCGTATATCCAGGATTCGTCACCTGATACGATGTTGTATACAGCATTTGAGGATCCTGCGTGGAATCTTTCGAGAGTTCTGACGCAAACAAGTAACGCGAGCCGCTTTTTGCTCTTTACAGAGCAAATGCGGTATCCATCGGGAAAACAACTTTTTTACACCTAATTGTTCATGCAAGATTATTTGTATTTGACTCATGCCAATGTCTAAAGTTGCCTGAATTTCGCGGTATGTCACATGTCGATCTTCTTCAATCAGCTTACGCACAGCATCAACGTTTTCTTGGGTGACTGCAGTTTTTGGACGACCTTGACGGGGATCATCACTGAGCTTGACACGTCCACGTTAAAATTCAGCAAACCAGCGATAACATGTGGTTTTAGATGGGGCTTCATCACCAAATGCAGAAATCATCCGGTCAACACACTGTTTTTGTGTTAAACCACTTCGAAAGTCATAATAAATCATCGCTCTAGAATTTTCTCGAGTCAATTCCATTTTCTCAACGACTTTACAAGTTCGACAAGACCTTGTGAAAAGACCGAGAATCTTTTTTTAAATAAATAAATGGTATTCGATTTTTAAAGCCAAGGAGTTTCCAATTAAAAAGATTTTAATATGACAGGGACAGTGGAAATATTCCATTCCCGAAACTTTTAGTGCAGCCTATGTATCAAGTGTAAATTAAAAATTTATAACACCTCCGACAAGTGACAACTAGAAAAGAGCTGATAACTTCAAACGGCTGAACCGATTTTCTTGGATTATAGCTAAGAACACTCTCGATTAAGCCACCTTTCAAACAAAAAAAACCAAAATAAAAATCGGTTCATTAGTTTAGGCGGTATGGTGCGACAGACAGATACACAGATACACACATCAAACTTATGACACCCCTCTTTTTGGGTCGGGGGTTAAAAAGATTGCCTTTCAAACTACCCCACATGCTAACACGTCTTTTAAAACCAAACAATATTGAAAACATGAAAAATGAAAACCCTAAAAAAAATTAGGTACATAGTGGATTTTGCATGCGCAGCGAATTTAAAAGTATTATAATTCTTGTAGACTTTTGTTAGCAAAACAGTCTATTATTGTAAAATGAAACTGTTTAAAAAGCATAAATCTTCATCGTAAATCACGTTTTTCTATAAAAATAAACACGTGTCTACTTGTCTATGATATATAAAAAAACAACCTTGGTCACACTCGTAGGTGTCTGGTTGTAAATAGAAAATGAATCTATCTGAAAACTTGCCTAGAAATACCTCTACCTATTCTCAAATTATAGAAAACTAGGCATGTGAAAAGGAAGAATTAGGAATGTTTTTAAGGTTCCGTACCTCAAAAGAAAAAACGGAACCCTTATAGGATCACTTTGTCTGTCTGTCTGTCCGTCCGTCCGTCGTATCTGTCATGAAAACCTATACTTAGGGTACTTCCCGTTGACCTAGAATCATGAAATTTGGTAGGTAGGTAGGTCTTATAGTAAAGGAATAAATCCGAAAACCGTGAATTTATGGTTACATCATTAAAAAAAAATTAAAATGTGTTTCAATTTTCAAAGTAAGATAACTATATCAAGTGGGGTATCATATGAAAGGGCTTCACTTGTAAATTTTAAAACAGATTTTTATTTATTTTCATGCATTATAATTTTTGATTTATAGTGCAAAAAGTCGGAAAAAATATCTGAGTACGGAGCCCTCGGTGCGCGAGTCTGACTTGCATTTGGCCGGCTTTTTAATTTCAGCTCTTTTCTAAAAATGGACTGAGGCCGCGCCTGATAGTGAGGCCGCGCTAAGGAACTAAATGTTATAATCAATTTATCGTATGATGTACTAGCGACCCGCCCCAGCTTCGCACGGGTGGACATTTATTTTTTCTATTTTCCGGGATAAAATATATATAAAATAGCCTATACGGATTCGGAAGAATCTCTCTAAGTAATGGTAAAAGAAATTTTGAAATCGGTCCAGTAGTTTTTGAGCCTATTCAATACAAACATACAAAAATACAAAGGTTTCCTCTTTATAATATTAGTATAGATGAATATACATTATACATATATGTAAACCTGCTCGTAATTCTGTTCATCTATACCTACTAATAAATAAAATTGGAGTGTCTGTCTGTAATTTCGAAATAACTACCGTATTTTAAGGTCATATGGTTATTTGAACGATACTATAACTGAATCACACGTTTTTAAAATTTTTGTCTGTCTGTCTGTCTGTTTGAAAAGGCTAATCTTGGGAACGGCTGAACCGATTTTGACGGGATTTTCACAGACAAGTAGAGAATTGACCAGGGAGTAACATAGGCTACTTTTTAACCGACTTTCAAAAAGGGAGTTGTGTTTTTGTACCTATGTACACCGAAATCTCCGAGATTTCTGAACCGATTTGCGTCATTTCTTTTTTAATCGATAGAGGAACTTTGCGACATTGTTTCTTAAAAAATTTGGAGTCCAACTCCTCAATCCTGATGCTGCAGGGGATCTGACCAATCCACGCGGGCGAAGCTGCGGGCATCAGCTAGTTGATAAAATAAATATGTGTATAACCGTGCGAATTTTTAGCGAGCGTGTAGGTATAGGTATGCAGTGTGCATATAGATATATTATGTACCTATCAAACAATAAATCACGAATGGGGGCTAGTTAAGTGGTCGACCAACGTAGTGTATGATCCCCAGGATGATCTAGAATCTAGATTCTAAACTCAATAACCCGCGAGCCATAAACAATCAGTTAAATGCGAGTCGAAGTCGCACACAAAGGGTTCCGTACCGTAATTCAAATACATAGACTGGTAAAATCATAACCCTTCCTTAATTAGTCGGGTAAAAAATAACACGCAAAGAGAGCTTGCGTCTCTGCGGTGTTCCAGACTTTCCAACGAGCCAATTAGTTTTTTTTAGAATATTAGCCATGCTAATCATACTAATACTCCCCTTTCCCCTCCAATTAAGCGTAAAGCTTGTGCCAGGACTGGGTACGATAATAGTGCAACGGGTGGGGTTTGAACCGCCGACCTTTCGGAATTCAGTCCGCTCCTCAACCGTTGAGCTATTGAGGTTTTAAGTTTTTAAGTTGATGATTAGTTAGCAAAACTGGCTTTCAGCGGTAACCAGGTCTAAACACGGAACTGCAAAGTGTATTCTTCCGTCGCTAGAGTTACGACCAGACAATTGGCCGAGATGTAGATATCAATTGAAAGATTACAGGTTACCTTTGGCCAACCTTGGAGCCAGCCTTTCTAGTTTCTTCCAAATGTTGGCATTACATTAAAGCATGACAGGGATTTTTCCATAAAACTTGTTTACCAATGAATTGGTTGATTACAAGTTACTTTGGACCAATCTTGTAGCCAGGTTTCCTGGTACCTTCCAAATATTGGCTTTACAATGGGATCTTTGGAGGTTGTATCATGTTATTGGACTTCGTCTGTGTAGGTGTTAGCTGGCGGGCGTGCTCTGCCTTTTTGGAGTGTTTTTTTGTTAAAACTGACTGGAAAGCGCTCTAAATGGGGTGCCGTGCGTATGTCGGTGAGCGCCGGCACGGACGGGGTCCATACTTGTATAGTTTAACTAACTTGTTACAAATAACTACAAACTTGACATTGGCTAATCTTTGTAAAGCCAGACAAGAGAGAAAAAAAATATCATGTTATCTTACAAGATCATATAAAACTTGCAAAATACACTCGAAGCTGAAAATTAAGAGATCGGGCGGCCAAATAGTATATCAAAGTGTGAATTTGAATTGAAATTGATGGAAGACTAAAGAGCTAACCAAAATCAGTAACTGACTTTTATGTCTTGTAAAGAGAAGACTAACAATCTTAGATGCTGAGGTCCAAGACCTCACTACAAGCAACTTTTGACCATTTAACATTATTTAATTGGTCATTAGCACTTCACGTGTTACAACCAAATAATTCCGTAAGAAAGATTTGTTGGTTAGTAAACTTTTTTTTTCAGTACTTTCTAATCAAGAAAATAACCAATTCTCTATGGTCAATGATTGTGTTATTTATTACATAAAATATGCTTACACTTTTCCACTATTTTTATCAAGAAAATTATAAAGAAAAATTCCATTTGCATGCTTAAGAGGGGTCTCTACGTCACTGGCTCCATACAAACGTAGTTCGTCTCTCATTCGAATTGCATTCGTTAGTAAACAAAGTATACTTAATGGAATTTTGTAGTAATGTTCCGGGAACTAATATTTATGCCTGTGGTTTTCCAGATTTCCGTTAAAATATTCGGTTTCAAAGTTACGAAGTCTTAAACATACAAATCTTTGAGCCCCTATAATTTTAAAACTACATATTTTTAGAAAAATCTAAAACACCACAGGCACAGATAGTTTCTAGGATATGTCTGCATTTCATGGACTTTGGTTGCTTAATATTCAAATGAAATTGGAACTACGATTGTATGGAGTAAGTGACGGGGAGAGCTCTGTTAAGACATTGCCGATTCTAATAATAATGTACAACATATAGGTACTATTACAAGCCAGAGTATATCAAAACGACATGTAAACAAATATGTCCAAACAGAATCACGTGAGTCCCTACAGATTTGCGTAGATTCTATGCAAGATGAATTGTCTCGGCGGCAATCCAAAACAGGCACACCCTCGGACATGTGACGTCAGAACCTGTAATGGAAACTGCCATGATAATGCCAAACATGCACAATGCTTCCGAGTTCAGTAGCTCAAACTGTTCTACTATTGAAAAAACCGGCCAAGTGCGAGTCAGACTCGCGCACCGAGGGTTCTGCACTAGGGTATTTTTTCCGACATTTTCCACGATAAATAAAAAACTATTGTGCATAAAAATAAACAACAATCTGTTTTAGAATGTACAGGTAAAGCCTTTTCATAATATAATACCTGACTTGGTATAGTTATCTCACTTTGAAAATTGAAAATACTAATTTTATTATTTGTACATGACCACATTTTTTTTTTGTGATGTAACAACAAATGCACGGTTTTCGGTTTTTTTCTTTACTTGTGCAATCAGACCTACCTACCTACCTGCGAAATTTCATGATTTTAGGTCAACGGGAAATACCCTATAGGTTTTCTTGACAGACACGACGGACGGACAGACAGACATACAGGCAGATAGACGGAGAGACAGGCAACAAAGTGATCCTATAAAGGTTCAGTTTTTCCTTTTGTTGTATGGAACCCTAAAAATGAAAATGTCAAGTTTCCCAATACAACATAAGAATCGTATGATCATCTGTTTACATGAAATCTAGTTTTTGAAACACAGCCAAGACTAATGAAGGAAATCCTTCATGTAACATAACTATGTACCTCGAAGACTGAGTGACTGATGAAACAACAGATTACATTTTAGCATCAATAGCTAAAATATAATCTATTTTAACTACAAGTGTAAATTAAAACTTTATAACACCCCCGACAAGTGAAGGTTACAGTAACTAGAAAAGAGCTGATAACTTTCAAACGGCTGAACCGATTTTCTTGGATTACAGCTAAGAACACTCTCGATCAAGCCACCTTTCAAACAAAAAAAACTAAATTAAAATCGGTTCATTTGTTTAGGAGCTACGGTGCCACAGATAGATACACAGATACACAGACACACAGATACACAGATACACACGTCAAACTTATAACACCCCTCTTTTTGGGTCGGGGGTTAAGAACATAGTGTGCAATGTTAACAGGGCTCTCTCCGTCACTCGTTTTATACCATTTCATACAATCGTAGTTCCAATTTCATTTGAATATTAAGCAACCAAAGTCCATGAAATTTTGCAGACATATTTTAGAAACTAATATCTGTGTCTGTGGTGTTTTAGATTTTTCTAAAAATATGTAGTTTTAAAATTACAGGGGCTCAAAGATTTGTATGAAAATTTTAAAACCGCTTAACTTTGAAACCGAATATTTTAACAGAAATCTGGAAAACCACAGACATAGATATTAGTTTCTAGAATATGTCTGCAAAATTTCATGGACTTTGGTTGCTTAATATTCAAATGAAACGAGTGACGGAGAGAGCCCTCTTAATGATAAGAAGCACGTGAGACCCACCCACAACTTTCTACAGACGAATAATCCGGGCACACCCCCAAAAGGTATGACGTTCGAATCTATATTAGAGGCAAAATCGGATGATCTTAGGAATGCAGTCCAAGTACTCGAAATACTTGTACATCATTTGAATCCCAGCCAATATGAGCTCAAAACAAAATCTCTGTTCTTTGACATATTACAACTAATGTACGAGAACATATTGCATGAAAATTGTTTGTTGAACACTGAAACCTTTTTTAACCCCCCACCCAAACAGGAGGGGTGTTATAAGTTTGACGTGTGTATCTGTGTATCTGTCTGTGGCATCGTAGCTCCTAAACTAATGAACCGATTTTAATTTAGTTTGTTTTGTTTGAAAGGTGGCTTGATCGAGAGTGTTCTTAGCTATAATCCAAGAAAATCGGTTCAACCGTTTGGAAGTTATCAGCTCTTTTCTAGTTAGACCTTCACTTGCCGGGGGTGTTATAAATTTTTAATTTACACTTGGGGAACACTGAAAACTAAAAAGATTTCGGAAATAATGATAATTTATAGACGAGAAACCTTTTTTTAGAGTAGGTATTGTAGAGATTCGAAATTCTACCACTACCACCGGTTTGGAAAGCAGTTTCCACTGAAAAGAGTCTGTAAGAAAGTCAGCTTTTACACTTGATACGCTAAAAAATTTTATGACATGTGCAAATCGAACACCTTAGATTTTCAAACGGAAATATGAATTACCTTCCTAATTTAAAAATTTCATCGTCTATTTATAGCTAAGTACCTCTCATTAGAGACAGAAATAGGTAATTCGTTTCTTCCTGTACGGACCGACAGGTTCATTTGATTCGGTACAAAAAATTCTGCTTCAAACTTGTTCGCCTCGAGTTTTTTTCCGTTGTGTCCTTATAAACTCAACTTAATTAATTAATGTTCCTAGCTTTTTACTGGGCTTTAGATTGGTATCTCATTTGTTATCATACTAGAATCTAGATGATGCCAGAGACTTCGTCCGCGTGGATTAGGCATTTTAAAAATGCGGTATTCTTTAGTTTTTCCGGGAAAAAAGTTTCCATGGCACTCTACAGATCTTTAACTAAAGGCCTATTCACACCAATTGCGTACACGTGACACGTGCGTAGTGAAGCGCGTAAAACCCTCACACCGGGTTACGTATACGTCCACACTTTACGCAAACGGTGTGCCATGTTTCATACAGTTTCATACATTACAACGCAATGGTACGCACTACGTCTACGCTTACGCATCTTGTGTGAACGAGCTATTAATCCATGCAAAAAATCACGTCGATCTATTGATTCAACCAATAAACAAGCACACTTTTGCATTTATGATATTAAGTAAGTACCTACCTACTTAGGTAGTAGGATTAAGTAGGTATCTATTAAATATTTTCCTTAAGTAAGTACCTAATTAAGATCGAAATCACTTCAACAGGATATTTTAAAGTAATCCAATATAAATAACAGAAGAAATAAATTTTCAAATAAACATTTAAAAAGTTATCAAGAAATAAAAAGGTATGTTTGCATTTTTCTAACAAATTGAACTCGTTAAAAGCTAAATAAATTGCGCTATTAACTTCAATTAACCTTACCAATACAATACCACTAATTTAATACATTCGGCTAGACAAAGGTCAACGACTACAATGAATCATAGAGTGTAAATATTTGATCTGAGTGCACGACATTTTGACCTTGACTTTTGACCAAAGAATCTGATTTCATTGTTTTTAGGAGTCCGTCCCTCAAAAGGAAATAAGGGACCCTTATAGGATCACTTCGTTGTCTGTAAGTCTGTCTGTCTGACTGTAGGGACGTAGGTAGCCCTAAAGTAGCCCTATTTTTTAACCCCCGACCCAAAAAGAGGGATATTATAAGTTTGACGTGTATATCTTTGTATCTGTGTGTTTGTGTATCTGTTTGTGGCACCGTAGCTCCTAAACGATAAACGAATGAACCGATTTTAATTTAGTTTTTTTTTGTTTGAAATCGATCGAGAGTGATCAAGAGTGTCTTAGATATAAAATTCAAGATAATCGGTTCAGCCGTTTGAAAGTTAATTACTTTTTAGAGATTTTTGTGTCGGGCGTTTTTAAAATTTGAATTTTCCTTGATTTTATTTGTTTTTTTTTTCTATTTTTTACACAAACACATACATATACTTACCTACATAAAACATTAGAAGAAACTATACTAGATGGTGCAGAGGCGGCCTTATTGCTATAGCAATCTCTTACAGGCAACCTTTGGTGTACGGATTTAGTGACAGCAACGCGGTATGGCTTACGTCACCATAGCCTAATCCATCCATACTAATATTATAAATGCGAAAGTGTGTCTGTCTGTCTGTTTATCTGTCTGTCTGCTACGTTTTCACGGCCCAACCACTGAACCGTTTAATGAAAGGTACAGACTTGGGGTACATCCCGGGGAAGGACATAATATGCTACTTTTTATCCCGGAAAATCAAAGAGTTCCTTCAGGATTAAAAAAACCCGAAATCCACGCGGGCGAAGCCGCGGGCATCCTCTAGTATTTGATATACATACCGTCGATTCAGAATCAAACAGAGTTTCCTTACTCTAGGAGTCTAGGTCACTATGCCATAACGCAGGTAAACCTAGGCCTCACAAATACCTAGGTATTGTGTAATTAGTGCCATCCACGTGTGCGTTTCCTATACAGGGCGTTAATGCATGTGATTGCATAACTAATAACTATGCTAATTATATTACAGCACGGGTTATACTATACATGCAATCGTCAAGTGCATTAAACGTGTAATATAACGTATAACCACAGATTTACGATCTGTGGTATTACTCTGAGAATACATGTATAGTGCGTTTCATCGAATAGTACCTATGGCGTTATGTTGGCTCCCCTGTCTGTCCAAGTCATTGGCACCATATTGGCATGAGAAGACGCAGATTTTGTTTATTTTCATTTGATTTTCATTTCATTCATTAAGGAAAATCTAATGAAAATAAACAAAATCTGCGTCTTCTTATGCAAATATGGTGCCAATGACTTGGACAGACAGGGGAGCCAACATAACGCCATAGGTACTATTCGATGAAACGCACTATAACATTAGATGATAGATTTTGAAGAGATTTTAGTATATCATCACCATAATTTTGCGTCATACTTCCTCATACGCTATGGTTTGAAATTTTTGCAATACTCTTCCGCGATCTGTTTCCTATCAAATACAATTGGGATGATTAATAGCTATGTCAAAAATAAATAATTATTTCTTAGGAATTCCAAACCTCCAAGTAAATTGGAAAATTAGCAATTTCCTGTCACGCTTTACTTTATAATAATATCAAATGTGTTTAGTTTGTGTTTAAAAAAAATTTTCTTTTGCCAAAAAAGCGTAATTTCGAACGTCGATTAACAATTACCACTTTACATCACTTTACCATTCTTTTGATTGAAAAATCTTGAATCGCAAGCAAAATTCATTTACCTGGCCTCTCTAGTGACACGCACAAATAACGTTGTTTCCGTCATCTGTAGATGTTTCTACTGTTGCTGAGTGCTGTTGCACTATTTCAGGTTCCACTCGCCAATGAGTTATCGCTTCGATGAAGCGGGTTCCTCTCCGTCACTTACTCCATACAATCGTAGTTCCAATTTCATTTGAATACTAAGCAACCAAAGCCCATGAAATTTTGCAGACATATTCTAGAAAGTCATATCTGTGCCTGTCGTGTTACATAGATATTAGTTTCTAGAATATGTCTGCAAAATTTCATGGACTATGGTTGCTTAACATTCAAATGAAATTGGGACTACGATTGTAAGGAGTAAGTGACGGAGAGAGCCCTATTAAGACAATTTCTTCATTAAAATTCCAAGTTATCTCTCGGATGTTCCAGCAGATTCTATAAATAGTGCCAATAAGCGGATTGATGTGTACGTGGGCGACAATAAGAGGAAAATTACCTCGAATTAGAGCAATTGGCAGCAAGAAATCATTCTACATAAAGGTACGAAACGAATACTTGACCTCACTGTTGGAGTACAATATTGCACTTCTTTTCAAACTCAAATTCAAAATCATTTATTGGTAGATACTATTACCAAAAGTAGGTACTATTGTAAACCTTTTGATGGTCAGAATTGTTAGATTTGTAAGATGATATACTGGTAAACTTAAAACTAAAGCTACGAGGGTTCCAAACGTACTCAGGTCTGAGAAGAGCCCACAACAAACTCAGCTCAATAAACTGAACTAGCTAGCCAAACGGCAAAGCCTGGCAATGCAGTACCTAGCACCAGTATCCTGGTTCTCCATGCCCATTAATATAATCACTTAGATGGCGTATATTTTCTTGTAAATATTAGTTTTGTAGTAGGTTATTTTTAACCCCCGACCCAAAAAGAGGGGTATTATAAGTTTGACGTGTGTATCTGTGTATCTGTCTGTGGCATCGTAGCTCCTAAACGAATGAACCGATTATAATTTAGTTTTTTTTTGTTTGAAAGGTGGCTTGATCGAGAGTGTTCTTAGCCATAATCCAAGAAAATCGGTTCAGCCATTTGCAAGTTATCAGCTCTTTTCTAGTTTTCTTATAGAGATTTTTGCGTCGGGGGTTTTTAAATTTTGAGTTATAGTAAGTATTGTTTTACAGTTAAACCATGGGTAATGGGCAATGGCTAAGGTAAACTGGATTATAAATATATACCATCAATACACAATGATAAAGACATCCTTTAAATTTTCTAGACGACTTGCAAAGTTTTACTGAATATCAAGTCAAGTAGTCCTTGAGAAAATGCTAATATTTCGGTTACTGTTACGGAGCGTTACAATAAACAACATCCTTTTTTTTCTCTCTCTCGTCTGGCTTTACAAAGATTAGCCAATGTCAAGTTTGTAGTTATTTGTAACAAGTTAGTTAAACTATACAAGTATGGACCCCGTCTGTGCCGGCGCTCGCCGACATACGCACGGCACCCCCTTAGAGCGCTTTCCAGTCAGTTTCAACAAAAAAAAAAAACACTCCAAAAAGGCAGAGCACGCCCGCCAGCCAACACCAACACAGACGAAGTCCCATCAACATCCTTACTGTGAAGATATATATTTTCTGGATTATTTCTTAATTTTGTCAAGGACTTACTGGTACCTATGCCTAATTGCCTGATAAAGTTAGTAAACAGTGATTTCAAAATGTTAACATAATACAACGCATCTTTCAATTACCGAAATTAGTAACTTGTTATCAAAAACTTGGTTCACAAAATTAAAAAAAATATTTAAAAAAACCCTCCAGAAAATAAGTTTTGTTGTAAAGGAGAGTCGACAGTGAGGGCAAAACACTGTTCTCTGATAATGTCATCAACTCATTATCAACTTCGTTTGATTAGGATTTGCGTCAGATGTTTCTTTCTAACTTTATTATTTTCCATGACAAAAGAGCCATTGTTATTTTTTTGGTTAGACCAAATGAAGCGGAAATGGAGTAAAATTCACAAAAGCAACACATGACCCCAATGAAAAAACCAAAGGTTTAACAATAACTATTGGATCATGTCACAGGTAACTATTATCATACTGGTTGGGTTCCGGAAAAATTAAGGTCAGAATTAATTTTGAAATTTAACAATATAAAATGTAAAAATATAAGTAAAATATAATCTCATAGGTATGTTGGTTATTAGCTTTTATGTTAATTCAATAAAACTGGCTTAATATGAGTGAGTGAATGGCATTTCAAAGGACACTGTATGACCTTCAGAATTAGCTTTTTGCGAATCTTATTATTTTTTTAGAAATATTAAGTGGGATTCTGTAAGAAATACGGAAAAAATAGCTGATAGAATGTAGATAAGTATATGTAAATAGTTATATAGGAATGTAACAGCAAGTGTTAAGATAAAGAATGTAAAGTTCAATGTAAGTAATTAGTCTTTAAAGTTATGCATACATTACTCATTATATGTAATGTAATAAAGTTGTTTTATATTAAAAAAAAGTGCTAGATTAATTCTCAGTGAAACCATTCCATTGTTGTAATAATACTAAAGTTTAAACAATACACTTACAGAAAGAAGCAATGCAAGTTACGCAAGATTTAAAAGACAGATTGCGTACCTAACATAGCTATTTACGGAGTAAAGTAGGCACTCTAAGTATTGAGTACCTAGTATAAATTGCACTTAGATAAATGTAGAAAATTGCAATAAACAGCTCTTTTAAGTGAATCTGTAATTGATACGGAATGAATTGAATCCAATGACTACAAGAATGTTAAAGACATCGTAAAATGTATCGTGAAAACAAAAGTCAAAGTACTGATCAAATACGCAAACAGTAGAGCATGATATAAGACAGTAATAGAAGCAAATGTCAGTCATAATAGAAGAGAAGGTTAAACTTGGAACACTAAATTATGCAATATAATCAAGGATTTTATTATAGTTAGGACAGAAACAGGTGTTTTGGGGAATTGATAAGAATTTTTCATAAGTACTAAACAGTTACTCCCAAAAATATTAAATTGAAAAGCAAAAAAGTTGTCACGAACGTTTTTGCTTCAAGGGTAACACCGTTGAGTTGTGCCAAAAAGTTTATTTCTGTATTCACAACATACAGAGCGTGTCAAGATCAAAGCGAACGAGCAATACAGACAGCATTACAATACAACTCACCAAGCAATACGTTCGATTTAATCCCAACACGACATTAGGTGCACAGTTACAATATTACGAGGAACGGGAGTTTCAAACAAAAACACGTCCGTCTCTAACAACTGTCCGGTATCAACTGACTGAAAAATGATTATTTCGCAGTGTATAGGTGTATTAACAACCTGCACACATACAGGTTTACAGTGACGTGAGGTTAACATACATACATCCATACAATTCTTCATAATATGAAGAGATATATTCGTGTGTGTGACGGGCAGCAATTTTATAATGACGCATTGTGGAGTGCATCCGTTCACGAATCAAGTGGTTGAAAGACATGTGAAATAAAGCAAGGACTTTGCAATTCTGCAAAAGTAAACCAGGCAAACTTGTTCGAGAGAACGATTTAGTTACATAATGATATATCCGAAATGGAAATAGAATATCAATCAATTCGTTCTACAAACAAGAGTTTCCAACATTAATATGTCCGAAAAACAGAAGTTTTTGGAAATTATCTGCTCACAATATCATGTTTTGTAATTAATAGGAAAATTTCTATTGCACAACCTTCGCAAACGCTTCTAATCTTTGTATGAGTAGATAAGTTTTCACTTTATCTCTAATCTTGAAAAAGATCCATAACAGTTACGAAATTTTCTAATTTACACGTTTAATTTTGGTCTCAATCAATTTACTAATATGAAATTCACGTATGTTTCCAATATTTTCCTATACTTAGATAACATAAATTTTCCATTTCAAGTTGACTTTTCAGAAAGTCTGACGAAATATATTAAGTTTTTTTTAAAATTTATAGACTAGCGCTTGGCTGCAATCAGACCAGCTTGCAAGTGATGATGCAGCCTAAAGTGGAGCACGCTTGCCTTAAAAATGCCTATTCACTCTAGACTTGAAGATGCCCACATTAAAGTTGGAGGTCAAAACTAAAAACTTTTAAAACTCTTATTTTTATTGCACACCAAAAAATAGCAAAACTATTGGTTGAATAAGTGTAAATTAAAAATTAATAACACCCCCGACAAGTCAAGGTTACAGTAACTAGTCCAAAGTATCTGAGTTTTCCAAAACATCATTTTCAAATAAATTATCATGTATCTAGGCAACGTCGATCTTGACAGCTTGACATTTGTCAATTGACATAATATTATGAACCTAACGGTTATCTAACCTTCTTTTCTAGAAAACTAGAAAAGAGCTGATAACTTTTAAACGGCTGAACCAATTTTTTTGGATTATAGCTAAGAACACTCTCGATTAAGCCACCTTTCAAACAAAAAAAAAGTAAATTAAAATCGGTTCATTCGTTTAGGCCCTACGATGCCACAGACTGATACACAGATACACACGTCAAACTTATAACACCCCTCTTTTTGGGTCGGGGTTAAAAAGAGACGGGTCAACTAAAACATTTTGAATTTGTGCGTAAGATACTGCATTTAGCAGTTGCAACTAGCACCCCAATACATTATAATTAAGTAATTAAGGTTCAAATGGGATCCTACAATTAGTAGAGATGTTAGCTAGCAAACTTTTGCTGTCTCGTTTCTTAATACGTACCACTGCATCTTCACTTACCATCATGTATGATCACAGTCAAGCCATAGTTGATGTATTAAATTTTTTTTCTGTACTAGTCATATAGCGTTAAGAAAACGTAGATACTTTGGCTTTTCAGAACATTCGCCAACATACTCCTCTACCTCAGTTTACTTTATTTATTTCAAAATAATATTCATGATTTTTCACGACGTTTGCCTATCTTATGATGATATATGATAAAATACATAACATAGACCAATATACTAAAAATAAAAATGCAATGTATATCCATTAATCATCATTATCACACTGATTTGAGTTGTAAACTCGGCACCGTCCTCCATCAATCTCACTTCAAACAATTAGACCATGAATTGCATATTCCACGAAGTTGTGTACTAAATGTACTGTGATTCCATCATTACTATCAAGCGCTGTAACACTATCATCGTCTAACCATTATAAATCATCAAGCACTGCAACGAATGCTGCAGCGCTGTATTCGTCGTCTGTTACAGTATCACTTCCATCACAAACAACAAGCGCTGTCACTTTATTATCGTCTAAACATAACAAATCATTGAACGCTGCAGTTAATTCTGCAGCGCTAGAATTGTCTTTATCAACATTTTGTAGGTGCGCCTGCGAGCTTATTTCTGATTGGTCGATCAGATAATTATAATCGTATGATGTCTGGTGTTCTGAGACCTAATTATTATGGCTAATTTTATACTTTTTGCATCTGTTTGTTACCATCATTGTCATCATCGTTATCAACCGATAGACGTCCACACTCCACTGCTAGGTCTCTTGCAGGGACTTCCTGGATACACCACGGACTTGCGCCACCTGAATCTAGCCTGCCGTTTGATGACACCTGTCCACCTAGTGTGGATTTGTGGAGGTCTTCCAACGGATGCGATTTCCGGTGCGAGGTCGCCATTCTAACACCTTGGGACCCCAAAGTCTATCGGTTTTTAGGGTTCCGTACCTCAACTCAAAAGGAAGAACTGAATCCTTAAAGGATCACTTTGTTGTCTGTCTGTCTGTCTGTCCGTCAGTCCGTCCGTCCGTCGTGTCTGTTAAGAAAACCTATAGGGTACTTCCCGTTGACCTAGAATCATGAAATTTGGCAGGTAGGTAGGTCTTATAGCACAACTAAACCGCGAATTTGTGGTTACATCATTCAAAAAAAATTAAAATGTGTTTCAATTTTCAAAGTAAGGTGTACTGTACCAAGTGGGGTATCATATCAATATCATATTTACCTGTACATTCTAAAACAGATTTTAGTTTTTGATTTATCGTGCAAAATGTGGGAAAAAGTACCCGAGTACGAACCCTCGGTGCGCGAGTCTGACTCGCACTTGGTCGGTTTTTTTGAACTGTGCCCTGCTCATTGCCACTCATTTCATTATTGTGTGGGCATGTTGTGTAACTTGTGCCAGTATTGGAAAATAACTTGTTCATTTATTCCGTTGCGTTTATTATAATTACTTACATGTTATAATCATTACTTTAGTTCCTCATAGCATCTGGAATATTTTAATTAAGTCCATCACAAGAAGAGCACACAAAAGACTCAGCTAAGTATAACTAAGTATAATTTATTTATTTATTTTACATCTAATTGAACGGCAGTGCCACTTACACGAACTAGATGATTAATTATTATACAAATACAAAAAGAAAAAAAGAAAAGGTAAAGATAGAACAAAATATGATACAATAAAAGATTTTAAATTTTGAATGTATGTACGCTGAGAGCACTGAATGATCCTGTTCATTCAATGCTCTCCGCGTACCTCAGTAACTCCAGAACCAACGATGTCCACCCGTCATTGAGTGTTAATCATAATGTTATTATTTATTGATTTGTCTTGATAGAGCGGGGTGGCGCTCCAAACTCGATGGTAATAACTGAGAACTAATTAATATATAGGCTACATTGGAATGCCTTGTCTAATTCCATCGTAAATTTTAATTCATTATCACCTAGACCAGACGTACTGGTGTAAAATAGCATATCCAGAGCATTGTCGTCATAGAAAATATCATAGGGTAAGGTCAGGTCATTTTGATTTCGCTGTTTCAAATATAGGAGTGAATAGTCCAGTTAAATTAAATCTACGTGCTCACAATCACGTGGACGCCAACTGCAGAGATGTGTCCCTAATAGAGACCAATGCATAAACGATACACATATCTATATACATATAATAAAATTGTAGAAAAGTAATATCTGTACAATGGAAAAATAAAAAAAAAGTAGCAGGGGTTGTTATTATATCGATGCCGAACCCGAAATTGTAATTAATATTTTTTTTTGTCTGTTTGTCTGTTTGTCTGTGTGTTTGTGCACGCTAATATCAGAAACGGCTTATTCGATTTAGATACGGTTTTCACTAATATATTGTAGTAAGCTTAACTTAACATTTAGTGTTTATTTCATGTCAATCGGTTCATAAATGAAAAAGTTATGTCAATTTAAAGAATCACGGCGAACATTTTTAACGTACATGCTGCCCGAAAAGTCACTATTCCACGCGAACGAAGTCGCGGGCACAGCTAGTCTATACATATGACTGACTGACTGATCTATCAACGCATAGCCTGAACCGCTTGAGTTAGAAACTTGAAATTGATAGGAGTATGGGTTTAACGAAAACTGTCATATCCCTTCCAGGTTAGCCCACTTCCATCTTAGACTGCGTCTACCAATTACCTACCACCAGGTGAGATTGCAGTCAAGGGCAACTTGTGTCTGAATAATCTATACATATAATAAAATTGTAGAAAAGTGGTGTCTGTACAATGGAAATATATAAAAAAAAAGTAGCAGGGGTTGTTATTATATCGATGCCCAACCCGAAATTGTAATTAATTTTTTTTTGTCTGTTTGTCTGTGTGTTTGTGCACACTAATATCAGAAACGGCTTATTCGATTTAGATACGGTTTTCATTAATATACTGTAGTAAGCTTCACTTAACATTTAGTGTTTATTTCATGTCAATCGGTTCATAAATAAAAAAGTTATGTCAATTTAAAGAATTACGGCGAACATTTTTAACGTACAGAGTACGTACTACACGCCTCACGCCTGAGAGTCCGTGGCTATATAAAGCGCGCTGAGAGCCGCGCTGCCATAAGGAATGCTGCCCGAAAAGTCACTATTCCACGCGAACGAAGTCGCGGGCACAGCTAGTAAAAAAATAAAATTTGACAGTAGGTTTCTTTAATCACGTAAGCACTCACTAAGAAAAGATTTTTGGAAACTCTACCCCCTCATCGAATCTCAACACTAAACTTAAACAAAGCGATGGCGGGTCGGATACCTACTTCTTCATAATTTTAAGCTATGTCGGTTACTCCGATTCTCCTATACGGTCATTTCTCAAGGATCACGCATAGCTTTCTCCATCACCCGCTGAGTGAATCTGTGCTTTCTTATGAGGCCCATAGTTTTCAATTATTACGAGTAGTTAATTGATACTGCATTTAATTATAAGAGGAATCAAGGTTGATTAATACTAATTTTTGCGCTGTATTTATTACTAGCCGATGCCCGCGACTTCGCCCGCGTGGATTTAGGTTTTTCGAAATCCCGTGGGAACTCTTTGATTTTCCGGGATAAAAAGTAGCCTATGTGCTAATCCAGGATATTATCTATCTCCATTCCAAATTTCAGCCAAATCCGTCCAGTCGTTTTTGCGTGAAGGAGTAACAAACATACACACACACACACACACACATACAAACTTTCGCCTTTATAATATTAGTGTGATGGAAATGCGACACACGCTTCCAACACTAATTTGTTAGTTGATTGTTTTGTAGTTTTCAATCAGAATTTTAATGACTTTTTTGCCAGACATCGTATCTAAATGAATTTAGGCTGAAAATGAATTTACTTGAGCTACAGAAAATAAGTGTGTTGTGTTTTGCCAATTCAAAAAAACCCAAAAAAATATACCTAAGTATAGCCAGTATCACTGATATCGAGATGATATTGTAAAGATTCTATTAATACCCCATACCTACATCTAAAGTTACGGCATTTAGAAGTTATCACCCATATTATAAACTAGCTGATGCCCGCAGCTTCGCCCGCGTGGATTGGTCAGATCCCCTGCAGCATCAGGATTGAGGAATTGGACTTTTTTATGAAACAATGTCGCAAAGTTCCTCTATCGATTAAAAAAGAAATGACGCAAATCGGTTCAGAAATCTCGGAGATTTCGGTGTACATAGGTAGAAAAACACAACTCCCTTTTTGAAAGTCGGTTAAAAAAGTAGCCTATGTTACTTCCTGGTCAATTCTCTACTTGTCTGTGAAAATCCCCTCAAAATCGGTTCAGCCATTCCCAAGATTAGCCTTTTCAAACAGACAGACAGACAGACAGACAGACAAAAATTTTTAAAACGTGTGATTCAGTTATAGTATCGTTCAAATAACCATATGACCTTAATATGTGGTAGTTATTTCGAAATTACAGACAGACACTCCAATTTTATTTATTAGTATAAATGTGAAAGTGTTGTTTGTTGGTTTGTCCTTCAATCACGTCGCACTGGAGCAACTTATCGACGTGATTTCTTACATCTGTATGATAGGTATAGTTGAAGACCTGGAGAGTGACCTAGGCTAATTTTTATTCCGGGAAATCAAAGAGTTCCCATGAGATTTTTAAAAACCTACATCCACGCGGACGTATATATACACACACCTACATCATACATGAATCCAACATGAAAACATCACACTCCTTTTTTTGAAAAGTGATGCAAATACTAATAAGTAAATATTATCCACTAAATATCGATCACACTATTATCAACAGTGCAATATCGTTATCAGACGAAACGAACATACGATGCCATTAAAAAGGAATTTACCAGTGTTTCGTTAGAAACAACGCACACCGACATGCACTGGCGGCCATGTTGGCATTGCGGCGAGCCTCTCGAACCTCGCCCTCTGATTGGTTGAGACCAACGCGCCTCCATGACGTCATCGACTCAGGCGCATACAATAAAATGGCATGCTACGTGACATTGCACGGAAAACAGCGGTTTTACTGTTTTCAAAGTTCAATCAATATCGTAAACTACGTTTTGTATGTTATCTTAACCTGACCCGACCCGGGTTTACTTGAGTAAAAAACTTTCATGAGTAAGTAAAAGTGTGAGTAAAAAGTCTTTCTTTCTTTTCTAAAACACCCTAAAACCACTTCAGCCATTGAAGTCACAGGCATCATGTATATAACTCTAATCGCGGAAAGAGGTTAGTATAGATAGCGCTCGCTCTTTTACGTAATCCCATACAAATGATAGAGACAAAAATCTATGGGCGCTAACCATTTTGAGACACTAACCAATCACACTAATATTATAAAGGAGACAGTTTGTATGTGTGTGTGTGTATGTTTGTTACTCCTTCACGCAAAAATTACTGGACGGATTGGGCTGAAATTTAGAATGGAGATAGATTATACCCTGGATTAGCACATAGGTTACTTTTTATCCCAAAAAATCAAAGAGTTCCCACGGGAATTTTAAAAAACTACATCCACGCGAACGAAGTCGCGGGCATCAGCTAGTCACAAATGAAACTAGGTACTTATGTTTTTTAATTGAATTTCGAATGTTCCTTGAAAACGTTTCCGAATTGAATTTCGAATGCTTTTAGAAAACATGCATGTGATTGGTGAGTGAAAATGGTTAACGCCCACTGAGATTTTTGTCTCTATCATTTGTTTAGGATTACGTGACAGAGAGAGCTATGTTAAGTTTTTTCCGTGGATAGAGTATAGTAACTGCCTTTGTAAGTTTGTTCAACAACGCTTAGGTACGTCAATGAGGGTTTCGTAAAATATTTTTTTTATTTAGATACAAGTTAGCCCTTGACTGCAATCTCACCTGGTGGTAAGTGATGAGGCAGTGTTACATGGAAGCGGGCTAACCTGGAAGGGGTATGGCAGTTTTTATTAAACCCATACCCCTTTGGTTTCTACACGGCATCGTACCGGAACGCTAAATCGCTTGACGGCGCGGTTTTGCCGGTAGGGTGGTAACTAGCCACGACCGAAGCCTCCTAACAGACCAGATAATTTCTTTTATTTTAAGTTTAACGCATCAAAAACATAATGTTGTTTTTATTTCCACTGCAAAAAATACTTAAGGCCAGACGATTCCGCATTCTTAATACCGTATAATAAAATACCTTTAAAGAAAACTGGTTATTTCCCATCTGCATACTTATTATAAGAAAAACCGGTCAAGGGCGAGTATGACTCACATACAAAGGGTTCCGTATCATCGTACAATATAAAACACTTCTTAATTTTTTTGTGATGTAACCGCAAATTCACGGTTTTCGGATTTTTCCTGTGACCTCACTTTTTTAGGCTCCCACTGAAAACCAGCGCTGCAGCCTGCTGCAGCATTATGCTGAGTGGGAGACCTATGTTTGGTCACATGTGACACATTCATTTTAGTATATTTTAGCTCATAAGTATAATATTATGTAGTATAACTCGATTAGTTTTAAGATACATTGTAGTGTTACAGTGACCTAATAAAAAAAGTTTTCTTTCTTTCTTTCTTTCTTTCTTTCTTTTCCTTGCCAGAATGAACTAAAGTGACCCCTCACTTTAGTTCATACCTCACTCTTGGTTTGATCCTTAATCGAGGATATGTCAAATATCCGGCATGGGTAACGTGCAATCAAAAATAAATAGGCGATTCATATATAGGCTACCTAGCGTCAAACGTAGGTAACATTTGACGCCTGCCAATAACGTCGAAGCCTCGGCGTTTAGTTACAAGTTCCCTAACTGTCGTTAACAGTACTACCTGCCAAATTTCATGATTCTAGGTCAGTGGGAAGTACCTATCCTACAGCTTTTAATTTCCTTGACGGATCTTGACAGACACGACAGACAGACAGATGATGAAGTGATCCTATAAGGGTTCTTTTCTCTGGAGATACTTACGGAACTAATGATTTTTCAAAAAATAGTTTAAATACTTAATAGACAGGGTGTTACAAAATAAGAGAAATAAGAAGACATCCATTCTTAATATTATAGGTAAATGCGAAAGTGTGTCTGCCTGTCTGTCTGTATGCTAGCTTTCACGGTCCAACAGTTTAACCGATTTTGATGAAATTTGGTACCGAGTTAGCTTACATCCCGGAGACGGACATAGGCAATTTTTGACCCCGGAAAAGCTGAGTTCCCACGAGATTTTTCAAAAACCTAAATCCACCTTAATCCACGCGGAAGAAGTCGCGGGCATCATCTAGTAACAAAATAAAATCCCCTGTAACCAAAAAATACCCTATAGGTTTCTTGACAGACACGACGGACAGACAGACAGACAACAAAGTGATCCTATAAGGGTTCCGTTTTTCCTTTTGAGGTACGGAACCCTAAAAAACTTAGCAAGTTCAACTTAATTTGAAAGTCCTTAACTTTAAATCCCGCTTCCGCTTATACAACATGACCTGAAAGCTATAGAAAGTCGTAGACCTTGGTACGGTTTCAGTGTTTAGCAACCAAACCAGTTAGAAAGGTTAATGCAAAATAAATCGTAGCTTAGTGCGTGCAATATTTTTTGAAAGGCACGGGTTTGTATTATCATTCATCTTCATGATCAACCCATTTCCGCCCCACTACTGAGTACGGGCCTCCTCTCAGAATGAGAAGGGTTTAGGCCATCGTCTGCCACGCTGGCCCAATGCGGATTGGCAGACTTCACACACCTTTGAGAACATGGAGAACTCTCAGGCATGCAGGTTTCCTCACGATGTTTTCCTTCACCGTTAAAGCATTAAAACGTACATAACTGAAAAGTTAGTTTCCGGGATCGAACGCCCGATCTCCGGTTAGGAGGCGGACGTTCTAACCACTAGGCTATCACAACTTTGTATTATGCTTCTGGAAAAAAGTAGACCCATATAATACAATCGAAGATTATGTAAATGATAAACGAGCGTGGATTTGACCTGCAGCTCGGCTCCACCAACGCGCGGGACTTCAATTACTTTATACATAGCATAATATTGTATATATCAGAACTTTGAAAAGAGCAACCGCCGAGTTTCTTCCTGGTACTTCTCGGTACGAAAGGCATTCCAAACCAGTGGTAGATTCATTTGACGATTCAAAAGTACCTAGGTATAGGTACTAACTTGTAAGAGTTTAATTGAATAAAAAATATTTTGATTTTGATCTTGATTTGGAGTGAGTGAACAGGTTAGTGTTGGATGATTCGAGGGTAGGTTACCTATATGTACTGTTAAATACTGCTAAAGCCCAATAACCCAACCCAATGAAGTCTTATTGGGTTTTTAACCCCCGACCCAAAAAGAGGGGTGTTTATAAGTTTGACGTGTGTACCTGTGTATCTGTCTGTGGCATCGTAGCTTCTCAACTAATGAACCGATTTTAATTTAGTTTTTTTGTTGTTTGAAAGGTGGCTTGGCTTGATCGAGAGTGTTCTTAGCTATAATCCAAGAAAATAGGTTCGGCCGTTTGAAAGTTATCAGCTCTTTTTTAGTTACTGTAACCTTCACTTGTCGGGGGTGTTATAAATTTTTAATTTACACTTGTAGCAGCATAGGTACGCTATACCTATACCTACCTATACCTACCTATACCTACCTATACCTACCTATACCTACCTACACCTACCTAGCGAGCAACGACGATTTTAATTTAACATGTAAAATGTGATAAAATTAATGAAAGAAACTAATTTCGGCAAATCCAATGTTTATCATGCAAACAAGTGATTCAGGTTTCTAATTAATTAAACGCGTGACCTCCAAATGTCATTCACGAATTCCAAATGGCAAAAAATTTAGCTAGGTAGGTACCTACTTGTAGAATTTCTGATTGAATAACAAATTAGTTTTTTTTTGTACAGTACATATTGTTGGTAGAGCTTTGAGTGTACGTACCTACCTAAGCAATAAAATACCTAGTTGAATAAAATTAAAATCAAAACATAAATTCGGCCAAGTGCGAGTCAGACTGGCGCACCAAGGATTCCGTACTCAGGTATTTGTTCCGACATTTTAGTAGGACGGACGACGGAAAGTACCCTATGGGTTTTCTTGACAGACCGACAGACGGACAGACGAACAGACAAACAGACAACAAAGTGATGTCGAGCATATAGTCCTTCATTATTTTATCTACAACATATCTAAAAATTATTAAAAATTGGACTACATTTACGGGGAGAAAAAGTTATCGCTTTTTGTATGAAAAAATACTAGACGATCCTCTTAAATAGAGACAGTTTACAACTCAGATTGTTACTAGAACAGATGTGTGGATCGATATCGTACACAGTGGCACTTTCCGCTTTGCAATCGGTAAACATCTTGACAAACGAGTTAGTGTGTGAAACAAACAAGAACATTCTAGGCAAGCAAGCTCCATCTTAGGCTGCATCATCACTTGCCAACATGTTTGATTACAGCCAGTAAAATTAAGGCTAAGTAGGTACCTATATAAATTTTTTTAAAAACCGGCCAAGTGCGAGTCAGACTCGCGCACTGAGGGTTCCATACTCGGGTATTTTTCCAACATCACCAAATCAAAAACTATTATACATAAAAATAAATAAATATCTGTTTTAGAATGTACAGGTAAAGAAAGCCCTTTCATATGATACCCCACTTGGTACTTATAGTTATCTTATTTTGAAAATTGAAACACATTTAAGTAAATTTTTTTTTAATGATGTAACCACAAATTCGCGGTTTTCAGATTTATTCGTGTACTTGTGCTTGTCATGATTCTAGGTCAACGGGAAGTTACCCTATAGGTTTCTTGACAGACACGACGGACGGACGGACAGACAGACAGACAGACAACAAAGTGATCCTATAAGGGTTCCGTTTTTCCTTTTAGGTACGGAACCCTAAAAAAGCGTAGCTTTAGTATTAATTAATTACCAAATAACAAATTCAACAAATGACAATCAAAAAGTGTAGGTACAATTGCTGGTAGGTAGGCACCCAATTTGAATAATGATTTGACTTTGAAAATAAAAATATGTTGTAAGTAGGTAGGTACCGACCGTCTTTTTTAACCCCCGACCCAAAAAGAGGGGTGTTATAAGTTTGACGTGTGTATCTGTGTGTCTGTGTATCTGTGTATCTGTGTATCTGTCTGTGGCATCGTAGCGCCTAAACGAATGAACCGATTTTAATTTACTTTTTTTTGTTTGAAAGGTGGCTTGATCGAGAGTGTTCTTAGCTATAATCCAAAAAAATTGGTTCAGCCGTTTAAAAGTTATCAGCTATTTTCTAGTTTTCTTGTAGAAAAGAAGGTTAGATAACCCTTAGGTTCATAATATTCAAGTGTCAATTGACAAATGTCAAGCTGTCAAGATGGACGTTGCCTAGATATACATAATTATTTATTTGAAAATGATTTGTCGGGGGTGTTGAAAATTTTTAATTTACACTTGTTTGCATATTGCACATTAGCTGACAGGATTTCTAATAGCATTATTATTGAAATTGGTTGGTTCTACATTGTTGCTTCATGAAAACCTTTAAAGGATTATTACAGTGGACCCCCGGTAATCCGGCCCCTGTCTAATCCGGCACCCCCTGTAATCCGACATGTCTATTTTTATTGAATTTACTAAATTTGACATACATAGTATGATTTGTTCTTCAGAGTTGTGAATAACATATAGAATTTTATCATTGGATCTGTAATTTGTTGGATTACAAGGTACCCTTTTGTAAAAAATTCCGGATTATAGGGAGTCTTAGGCAGTACTTTATAATCCGACAAATTCGATAGTTCGACAAGGTCCTGCAAAACGTTTGTCGGATTACCGGGGATCCACTGTATTCATTGTTTAACAGGACTCTCTCCGTCACTCGTTTCATACAATCGAAGTTCCAATTTCATTTGAATATTAAGCTACCAAAGTCCATGAAATTTTGCAGACATATTCTATAAAATAATATCTGTCTGTGGTGTTTTAGATTTTTCTAAAAATATGTAGTTTTAAAATTACAGGGGCTCAAAGATTTGTATGTAAATTTTTAAGACCGCGTAACTTTGAAACCGAATATTTTAACAGAAATCTGGAAAACCACAGACATAGATATTAGTTTCTAGAATATGTCTGCAAAATTTCATGGACTTTGGTTGCTTAGTATTCAAATGAAATTGGAACTACGTTTGTATGAAACGAGTGACGGAGAGAGCCCTCTTTATTGATTCTCTAACGTCACCTTTGTACCTAGGTAACTAATAACTAGGTATTTTATTTATTTGCGGTAATTGCCTAAGACGTTTGAGTAAGCCGACCTCTAATCCAAAGTCCAAACGCACCCAAACCAGCTGACATTCCAAAATATCCGTCACTTCTCGTACGTGCTAATAGACACGTTGGACCAATCAGAGGCAATGAACGAAGAGGCTCGGCGCTGACGCATTTCTGATGCAATACTACGGTAAATTGTACTTATTAGGGCTCCGTACCTCAAAAGGAAAACGGAACCCTTATAGGATCACTTTGTTGTCTGTCTGTCTGTCCGTCCGTCCGCGTCCGTCCGTCGTGTCTGTCAAGAAACCTATAGGGTACTTCCTTGACCTAGATTCATGAAAGGTAGGTAGGTAGGTCTTATAGCAAAAGTACAGGAATAAACCTAAAAAACCGGCCAAGTGCGGGTCAGACCCGCGCACTGAGGGTTCCGTACTCGGGTATTTTTTCCAACATTTTGCAGTGTAATAGTTTTTGATTTATCGTGCAAAATGATGGAAAAATACCTGAGTACGGAACCCTCAGTGCGCGAGTCTGACTCGCACTTGGCCGGTTTTTTTATTACATTCCAGCTTGGTCTAATATCACCTAAGTGTAGTCCTCAGAATTTGTATAAGGGGATGAATAAATGAACGCATTTCGAAGAAATGGTTGCGTGACCCAAGTGGCGTAGGACCAATGAAAGTCAATCAATGCAGAGGCGCGCCGCTGACGCATCTCTGACGCAATTCAACGGTAAATTGCGTACATTTGTGAGTGTGTAGTTTTTTTTTTTTTTTTCTTTAATCTGGCTTTACTCCGATCAGCCAATGTCAAGTTTGTGATATTTTCAAGTTATTGAATTTATACAAGTATGGACTCCGTCTGCGCCGGCGCCCGCCGACATACGCGCGGCGCCCCTTTAGAGCGCTTCCCAGTCAGTTCTACCACCAAAAAACACCAATTAACACAAAAACCAGCCACTCTTAACAAAAAAAACACTCCAAACAAGCACAGCACGCGCGCCAGCAAACGCCATCACAGACGAAGTCCAGTGTGTAGTTTGTACATTACCTTATTTAGTTTGACAAAGTACTTTTTTTTGCTTTTTTTCTGTTGACGAGGAGGAAATCTTCTCAAGATACCTGATCTCTTTGAGGAGAAATAGGGTTATGTTCAATTTCAAAATATTTTTATTCAGTTAGTACATAGAATTAGTCTATTGTCAATAAGACTTTTACAAGTACTTTTGAATCGTCAAAAGCATCTACCACTGGTTCGGAATGCCTTTCCTACCGAGAGGAACCAGCATGAAACTCGGCGGTTGATCTTTGTATGGGATTTCTATCCACTAAAACCTCCTCGGTGGCTATCCTCAGCGCATATTAAGTCCTTCCAGGGTCTTACCAGTACCTACTATATAGTAGGTAAACGACAGATCGACATGACAATCGGGGTATGAGGCGGGGGGGACGCCCCGCACACCCGTACGTCACGCAATCCCGCACCGGGCACCGGTTCAGCGCAAGGGCTGGGTTGGCATCCCCACCCCGATTGCCATGTCGACCTGACGCGAACTATAGACCGTATACGACGAACATAGGTTGGTGCCTACAATGATTATAGATTCTAGAGCAACAACTCCCAAAGCGGGATCCACATGAACCTTAAGAACTCATCAGTTCCCCATTTCTTTGCTCATCAAAGAGGGCGAGAGAGAAGAGTAAAAGTATGGAAAAAATAGCTCAACGGTTATAGGAGTTTACTGAATTCCGAAAGGTTGGCGGTTCGAACCCCAGCCGTTGCACTATTGTCGTACCAACTCCAAGCACAAGCTTTACGCTTAGTTGGAGGGGAAAGGGGAATGTTAGTCATGATTAAAATGGCTAATATTCTTTAAAAAAAAATAGAGAGCCAAATTCAAGTTACAAGTAACAATATAAATTTAATACAGTTACTCCTGATAGAAACGAATAGCAAATGAGTTTCATCAAAATGTTAGCATCAAAGAGTGGAAAGGATATTTGCTATTTTCACAAATAGTGTGTGGTGTGGTCCATAATTCGATTTTATCAGTTACCAATTTTTTTTTTTCATTAAAATAATATTTTGAACATATTAACAACTTTGCAATAGTAATGCAATTTTTCAGTTTGCAAAATCACTACAAACTTACATGTCTTGTTATTTCAAAGGAGGCTACCCATGGTGCCTCAGGAAGCATGTTTAGCTATCATCATCATTATTATTGACAACCAATAAACGTCCACAGCTGGACAATGGACCTATGTCCACTGTCCAACAGTGGACTTTATTGGTGGACTGAATTCCAACAGCTTGGGACCCCAAGCTTGGGTGCCAATAAACGGTGGGTCCCAAAATCCTTATTAAAGTTATTCAAACTGTGCTCTACCCATTGCTACTTCAGCTTTTTAACCCATTGAACTATGTTGATTACTCTGGTTCTCATATGGATCTCCTCATTTCTGGTTTGATCACATTGAGAGACTAAGCATAGACCATTGCCTGCTGAGTGAGTCTGAGCTTTCTTATGTTTAGCTATCAGTCAGTTAGTATTTGATAATTGTTCTGAGACATGGTCACTAACTAGCCTCATAAGAACACTCACTCACAGCTTTATTACAAGAAAGAAAGGCAACTTTTTTTATTTGATCACTATAACACTACAATAGATGAACACTACAATAAGCCTTAAAACTAGTTGAATTAACATAAGTAAAAAACTAATATAAGTAAAAAAATACTAAATAATATGTCACATGTGACCAAATATAGGTAAAACTGAAAACCACTACTGGTTTTCAGTGGGAGCCTCAAAAACTGAAGTCACAGAGTATGAGATATACCGATCTATACTATATCGGTACTATAATGTAAAATAAAATATGCAGGCTCAATGGAAACATTAGAAGCAGGAAATTATTAAAAATCAGACTAACAAATGCTAAAGAGGAAGCAATAGCTCAAGAAATAGAAGCTAATGGCTACTCATAAACTGTATTTACCTTAATAGGAATACCTAATACATACTTGTGTTTCAGTGTATATTGTACAGAATAGAAACTAGCTATTGATTTACCTAGGTACTTACCTTATACAATACCTAAAATCCAATGTTCATTTTATAACGTGAAATAAGATCGCGCTTGAAAAACCTTATCAAAACATCAAAACTCATCTTTACAGAAAAGTATTCGATTTCGACGTTCTTAATTTGAATTTCTTTTTCTCTCTCTCGTCTGGCTTTACGAAGATTAAAAATAAATTAAAAGTATTACTTACAACACACGTCGAGATTCGAAAATCGAATTTTCAACCACTGGTCACAGAAACAATCAAATCGCGAAAATAATATTTACACCATCTTAATCCTACTTTCTTTTAAACTTCACTGCAATTTTAAACATTTTTCTAGTTGTAAAAGATGCTGAACAAGCATAATTTAGCCAAAAACTATGCCGACACCGTTGCCGATTAGCACGACTTTTGACTTTTTGACAAACAGCTGTTTTATCAGCTGTTTGTCAAAAACAGCAAAAGACAAAGGTAAGGCAGGATAAGATAAGCTTAACAGGGTTGTCAGTATTAGATTTCATAAAAAACACCGAATTCTGATTATATTAAAAAAGTAACGTAAAAAGAATTGCTTTGAGGGTGTATAAAATGCTATTTTGTTTTAATTATTAAAATTCCATTTTTTACATTTAATCGAATAATAAAACTAGATTTTTCTCTAAATTATAAAAGCACTAGTTACCTACCTGTTATATACAATGTTAATGTGTGTTTGTTTAATTAAAATTAGAGTTCTCGCGGAATTTAACCTAAATCCACTAGTAGCAGACTGGAGCTAGTATGTTATAGTAGTAAATAGGTTCATTTTTAGTTCTTGGTAATCAAACTTTTACTTTACATTAATCCGCGAATGGGATAAATATTTTTTACTTGTCTTCAATATTCCCTAATATTTGGGTAATTTTTTTACTTTATTTTATGGCAACATTATTATACATGTCACAGTGACTTGTCAAGTTATGCCATAGATGATAAAAGGTTAGACAAGGACATTGTAAGATCCTATAATACGCTTATAGTTATTTTAATCAAGAGAACTTCCTGGAGAAACTAATAGGTACCTATTTAATTAATTCTTTATTCTTTATTTATTTGCATTCATGTTTTACATCATAATAGAAAATAATTATAATATTACAACATGAAACCCCGTCAGGGCGCTGCAAAGTGATTACATATAAATAAAATGTCACGTATATAAAAATTAAAAAATTAAAATTAAAAATTCAAAATTAAAAATTAAAAAATTAAAATTAAAATTAAATATTAAAAATGTTATGGCAATTCCTAACTAATTATGTCCTATCACACTAATATTATAAAGGAGAAAGTTTGTATGTGTGTGTGTGTGTGTGTGTGTGTGTGTGTGTGTGTGTATGTTTGTTACTCCTTCACGCAAAAACTACTGGACGGATTGGGCTGAAATTTAGAATGGAGATAGATTATACCCTGGATTAACACATAGGCTACTTTTTATCCCGGAAAATCAAAGAGTTCCCACGGGAATTTTAAAAAACCTACATCCATGCGAACGAAGTCGCGGGCATCAGCTAGTTAATTATATTATTAGTCAATCTTTAAAAAAGTAGGTATCAATAATTTTTTTTTTTTTATAACTATATCGTGTTATTGAGGTCTATTCGTTCAAAAATTCTTTCACGCTGTAGAAACATTTTTGTACTAGCCATTTCTTTAGCCTTCTTCTAAATATTGTATCCTTAGTTTCGTCTGTTATAATTCTTGGCAGTTTATTAAATATTATTACAGAATTATAGTAAGGGCTGGTTCGGGCTATATACTAGTTACTAATAAATAATATGGTATTACTAGTTTATTTTTTTTCCGAGTATCTCTTTGATTTGTTATATATTTCTGTTTTTTTATATAGATGCATGTTTTTCCGAACAAATAACGCTGTCTCCATTATGTAGATGCAAGGTAGTGTAAGAATTTTTTTGTCTATGAAATGTGGCCTACAGCTATCGCGTTGCTTAATATTGACTAGCACTCGCATACATTTTTTTTGCGATATAAATAGGTCGCCCACGTCAGGACTTTGTCCCCATAAAACTACTCCATACCGAAGCCATGAGTAAGCATATGCATAGTAAGCTGACAGTGCTGTTGCATAGTTGGTATTCGCTTTGAGGATGCCTAAAGCGTATACAAACCGTCCTAAGTAGTCCTAACTAGTCCTAACACTTTGCACATGTTGTTTCCAATTTAAGTAGGTATCTATAGTTAATCCTAGGAGTTTAAATTCACTAACTTGTTCTATATTTATTTCTTTTGATAAGTTTTCTAGTTCGAGGGGTACTTTCTGATATGGTCTGAATTGAATCATTTTTGTTTTTTTTGTGTTCATTTCCAAATTAATTCCGTTAAACTAACTATTACGCATTGTTACGAAGAATGGAAATCACAGTTACAAAAACAAGAAGGTATTTTAATATTTTGCGTTTTATTGCCGTTTTTTTTTGTACTTTTTTTAATTTGCTTCTTAGGTATCTCTAATATCTAATTATATAATAATACTATATGTAATTAACAAAAAAATAGATGCATAAATAAATACATATCAATAAGTTACATACGATAATAGAATGTATACAATAATATAACATAAAATAATAGAATTTTACATAAATACATACGATACCGCCGAATTGTTATATTGTACTATACCATTTAAAAAAAATATATCTATTCATAACCGTGTAACGAGCCAGTTCGTTAGACTTAAGACTTTAAACTTAAATTAATCTACAAAAATGAGAAAATTTTACGCTTTGCATGAGCTAGGCACTCTGTATTGGGCAATCTTTGCTACTCCAGTTACTCTAGGGCTCTGGCCCTGTCGGATAAGATCTTTCCATGAACGGAATTGCTCGTCAAGCTTGGACTTGCAAACCACGTGTGTAGCTTGGATCCTGAACTCCTCACCGCTGCAGTGGCTCTGACAAGCGGGCAAAGGGTTTGTTGTTATGCAAATCTCCCCATGGTTCTCGTAATACTGAACTTGAGGCTTCAAGTCACAACGTTCCTTCGACTTCAGGTAGTTCCTAGATTTGTAAATGATTTCAGCTCCCCATTCCTCTTCGTTGGCTAAACGCATTTGGGTAGCCCATTCCTCGTCCGACTTAAGGATAGCTGTAAACTTGTCTTTGGGTTGGTAAGCTACTTTCTTTGCTTGCACTTGCAGTTCCTTATCTTTGGGGTCAGATTCGCCATCGATGAGAGCATAAGAAACACCGAAGTATTCAGGCTTGTCGATCACACCGTTAGGAGTGCGATAGTCATCACGAGGTTCCCCGCTCATGTAGCCACAGATTCCTCTGTTCTTGTTACGTCTTTCATCAGACAGGAGGGAGAATCTGTATCCGTCGTACATAAGACGAAGGCGTTCTTCACGGATTTCCAGAATGAGCACGTCACCTTCCTTGTAGTATTCAAGGATGGGAATTTTGTCAACCTCATCCCAATAAGTTGTGAGAGCTCCTTCGGCTACCTTCTTGGCGTTGGTGTTCACTTTCACATTGTATTCGTGCTGGCCTTCTGCTGGTTGCAATTCAATCTCCACATGTTTGCCGGTGTGAGAGCTGTGAAACGAAAACGTGAATACATTTCTTATTGACTACTGAAAAACTATAAATGCTATTAAAGGAGGCAAGATTTAAAAATAAATCTAACATTGCTTTGCAGATTTAAGCAGGTTCATTTTAGTAGTTAGTGGATCTAAAGTATTTTAAGTAAGAGATACTAAAAAGGCTGTCTTTCAAATATTTGGATTGGGCTAAAAACTACACGGAAGACCAAATTACCTGTAGGAGATGTAAATGTCCTGTCTCTTCTCGCTGGGTCTTCTCGCCAGGACAACTAAGTCTTCATTGCTTCCAGGCCTGTCATCGAGCACAACGACATGCCACGAGCGAGACAGTTTGTAGTCGAAGTCCCGGTCGCTGAAGGTCCTCACTTTGGAGTCGTCAACGCTGCACATAGCTGTAAAAAATTACAAAAACAATTAGCCTCAAATGAGGATAAGCCTTTCCTTTATCGGTGAAGGAAAACTCAAAAGAAATTTTGGGATATTTATTTGCCTCTATCCCGGACCAATACAGTGTGCTCCATCTTTTTTATTTTATGGGAAACCTCTGCCCAGCAATGAGGTATTACTTAGATTAAGTGAAACTATTTACAGAAATTGTTTGATTTTAGGGATTACTTACGCAGGTACTGGTGTGTTTTGTAGTAATTGAACACGCGTTCATGAGGTCTGATAGGCCAGTATGTAGCCAAAGCAACGGGCGCAACTTCAGGAATGGGTACGTTCTTCACACGCATACGTCCATAGAACGAATGGAACAATTCAAGGCTCATCGTTTTCGTCAAGTATGAAAGGTTGACATTAATGTCGAGTTTGCCGTCGCGGGGCAGTTTTTGAGGGGCCTCTTCTAACTGCCACAGACCAAGAACCTCAGCAATTTTGAACGCTTGGTAGACTCCATTGTTGATCAAGGGGCTAACATCCTTGAAGAAAACGCCGAATTTAAAGTTGTCTGGGGCATGCGCCATTACAATTGCTTGATGACAAGCCCGCTGGTAAAAGTTGCCACTAGCGATTTCCTCGAAGCACTCTTTAGCCCAAGGTTGCTTCTGAAGCTCCTCTACATATTTCTTGGTACGCTCCGTGGAGCCTTGGACGTGAATATTTTCCTTTTTGTTGTAACGAATATCAGCTTGGAATTCCATTTTCAGTTCTTTCTGAAGAGCCTCTTGGAAATTCATCAGCGATATTGAAGCTGGTTTCTTAAGTGTGCCCACTGCGTTGAACTGATTTGGTTGATCGGAATTCTTGCCTGCGAATACTGCGAACTGGACCTTAGGGTCTACATGACTTTCGCCATAGGCAGCTGTGAAAACGTATTCTAGTTTCTGGGGTAGATCGAATTTGGCGCTAAAGTCCCAGACTGTGGCTCTCGCTCCATTTATTCCCGAAGTAACGCGTTTGATCAATTCTTCTCTTCGTGATGGGCTGTTAGGTGAAACGTCGCTCATTTCAGCAGCCGTTTCTGGCATTTGACCTTCATTCTTTAGGTTATAATGAGTATCTGTAAAATACAAAAGGTTAATGTCAAATGGATGATATACATTTAAAAACTGTTCGTTACGGTTTCTTTCAGCAAATTTTTCTTACCATAAACACCCGTTATCCAAACACCTTTGCTCTTAGCCTGTTTTCCAAGATATCTTAAGTTGAAGTGAGTTTGTGCAACGTCTCTTTGTTTCAGAACGGTAATTATACTAGACGTAAAGTCGTTGGGTCGTACGATGTTGAAAATATTTCTATAATCTTCGGAATAGGAATATCCCTGAAGTTGGAATGGTGAGCCAATTTGCTGTCCAAATCTGTAGTCAATCGAAACTACTTTGTCGGGCCTTGAAATAAGTTTCGTGGTAGGATCCAGCGAAAATGGCACTAATGAATCCTTCTTCTGACTAGCAGTATATGGCCAAGCACTGTAGTGCACTAATGTAGTATCCTGTTCAGGTTCAACTGGCCGTATGTTGGCTTTAATATCACCCTGCTTCATTTCTAGCCTTATTCTCAGAGGAATGTTCACTTGGAACTTGCTAACAAGACCTGCGACCGCATATTGGTTTCCGAGTGGATCCAGGAAACCAGCTTTACCGTCATGATTTTCAGCATAAGTAACACGAATATCCTTGTCCAGTGTAATTGCCATCTTGTAATCCTCTCTGTCTGAGAAGTCAACTTTGCCTTTAACTTTGCCTTGAACGTGGATAAGGGTTGGCTCGTTGTATCTATATATGAAAGGCATACCCGAAGCAAGAGGGAACATAACTGATACTTTGTTTCTACTAATGATCTTTGTGTAGTGCACATCGATACCAGTAGTAAGCTTTTGCAAGTACTGAGCCCACCTAATAGCCAAACCCTTGATGTCATTTTCACCAAAGGCAAACAATCGTTGTTCATTCATAAAATCGAAGTAGAGGGAAGCTTCCAACGAATCCTTGTCGTCAAGATTGATGTTGAGCATCTCAGAGATCTTGTTGGCAGAGTACTTGTGGTTAAATTCAGCACTCCTAGCTTGGTTACTTTCAGCAAATATTGAATTCAGGAAGTAGTCGACAACTTTGCGTCCACTTGAAACTGCCCACGAGAACTGTAAATAATTTTAATCAATGTATTTGTATTACGAGAATTACTTTTTTTTAAATTTAAAGTGACACAACATTTTAAAGAAAATTACACATAACTTACCGAAGTCTCATCATCCCAACCTCCAATTCTGTTTTTCCAAGTATATTTCCAAGACTTAGGATATAAGGTGTCCTTGCTGCCAATGCTGGATATAAAATTGGTAATGCCCCATTCATCATCACGCTCCAAGAATTCAGTGGCCTTCTTACTGGAGTATTGCATACCAAAGTGTTCTTCCGTTACCATGTCTCTAACGGCTGCAGCGGTCTGCGAACTGCAAAAAATCATCAATTAATTGAACATCACTAAAACACTCAGGTGAAAACAAAAGAAATAAAACTTGTAATTAACTTACAGATGGAAGTAACGTGGATTTTTGAGTTCAGCAACTGATAAAATCACTGATTTAAGGACAGCTCGGACGTGGATACTGGGATCTTCTTTAGTCATTTGAGCCATTGCCTGCATCATAGCGGTTGTGGGGCGACCCATGAAAATGTTGTGAATAGCAGCTACCCTGACTTCATAAGGTTCAGCTGTGTTCTTAAGAATGCTGAATAATACAGCACGCACATGGTGGTCTCCTTGGTAAGCGAGCACGCGGAGGTTTTCTACCATTCTTGTTCTGAGGTAAGTAGATGCTGCGATTTTGCCTTCAAGATATGGAGCGAAAACATCTAAGATAGCACGGTGACCGAGGTTGCCAATAGCTCTTACGTATACTTGCGCTTTGTGGCTATCTTCTTTTTCGATAGCTTGACTCAGTTCCTGACTAAGACGAGGGAGAATCTCATCTACGACAAAGCGATCATGTTTTTTTGAAAGCCGGCCATACATATGTGTAGGATAGAACCGGTGCGCGGTTTCATTGTTTACTTGACCCATATTGATGAACTTGGTAGCGGCAATCAATGCAGAGCTGTTGAGGTATAACTGTTCTTTGACCACAGGGCTCATCGCCAGTTCGAAGAATTGCCTCATAACACCTGTGGTAGGATAACGTAGAGACCTTGATAGTACTGCAACAACTTCAGCAGCCTCTTCCCCTTCCAATGTCTTCTTCTCGATCCATGTTCTGATCTGTTGGAATGCTGGCATCGTACCCACTTGAGCCACAGCGTCTCTGTAGATCATCCACATATCAGTCTTCACAATGTCGTTGCTTGACTTTGCTATTTCTATGCTCCGACTGGTTTGACTCAGTTGGCCGTAGCTCATAGAAGAAATAACGCGAAGAAGGATGTTGAATTTAGTTAGAAAATCTGCTTTGGGCATATTGTTCGGGTTTTGTAATTGATGGGCCATTTCCTGGACGAGTTTCTGTGCGTTCATGGGGTTCTGTTTCTTATCGCCATGGGGCTGGGGGTTCATGTACAAAGCGGCGTAGGCTGGTTCATTGTCGTGAGGAATGTCGTCGTTTACATAAGCAGAGGCAGATTCACTAGAGCTCGATGAACTGTCTTCATTGCTTACACGGTTCTTCATGATTACTTTATCAATAGTCACTACCGATTTCGGTTTAGCTGAACGGCGGGCTCGCTGATAATTTTCGATATGAATATCTTTCTCAAACGATTCAGATGAGGCTGAACTGTCGTCGATGTTAACCTGTTTTGGTGTCAAAGTGTATAACAGATTAAGGATTTCGCGAGCTTCTACTAGTTTCGGCCATTCAGGCTCAGAGTCCTGTTCGTAAGAGACTAATCGAACGCTGACCTTGCTGTGCACTTCAGCTCGTTGCTTGCCATACAAATGAGGGTTAACGTTAACAGTGCTTGTCGTCTCAGCTTTGTAAATGGGTCCATCTTTGCCGACAAGAATTCTAGAGACGGTAGCTCTGTTTATAAACTGTTCCTTTTTGGAACTATGCGCAGTACCGGTCCATTCAGCACCTTCGGGAACACCGAAGTGGTAATCGACTCTGTGATGGCAGTGACCATAGTTTTTGCTCTTCGTGATTTCGATCGGTTCCTCCTCTGTAGCGAATTCTGGGAGCTCTCGCCTCCACTCGCCCGTAACAGGGGACACAGAGTACAGCGTTTCACAATCACCAGTGACGTCAGTTTCCATCTTTCTGAACAAGCCTTGTTTAGTGCTCTTGTCGAACGTATCGTGTGAACTGTGAACATTGCGGTAAGTAGATAGATCTACTTGGAGAGCACCAACGAGACCCTTGATTAAGTTCTCCTGAGCCAGAGACAGAGACGCAGGCAAGCGTAGAGACTTTACTCTACCGCCGACTAAGAAAATCTCGAAAGGCTTGTCAAGTTTAGGGCCTTCTTTGTACTGCAGGTCTTTAGGCATGGGTTCGTGGCGTTTTAACTCCTGGTGAATTTGAGCATTTTCTGGATTTTCCAATCTTACTTCCAGATGGCCAGGGGCTTTAACGCGTACGACAACTCGTGTTCTGTAGGTGTTCCCTGTACTGGCTCCCTCCTGGTGATAGGCTAAGGTATGTGTTTCTGCATCGTAACGGTATAATGTGCCGACCTTCCAGGGCCATTGGGATTGCTCTTCGGTATCCTGATCACTACTGGGACGGCATAGTGCAACGGCCACTGAAATAAATATAAAGTTACATAATAATATTATTTTTTAAATGGGTAAGTAAGAGTTGAAAATGTATAGACAGTTATAATAGGGAGAGCCAGCGAGTGCCAGAGCTTCGTCATTTTATAAAAGCTGAAAGTTTCTTTGCGTATTGTCCCCAACACAGGGAGGAACGATCAGTAACTGTGAAGTTTGGATCATGGTGGCTTTAGGAGATAACAGGTAACAAAGGTGTAAACAATACGTCCTATGTACTTCGAAGTATAATGGTCTATTTTTTATATTTTCTTCGTAATAGTATTAGAAATCATGTCATGCATTTTTCAAACTAGTTGATACCCGTGACTTCGTCAGCTGGAATTAGTTTTTGAAAATTCCGTGGACTCTCTTTGAATTTCCGGGATAAAAGTAACCACAACACTTCTCATGTCTTTGACTCTATCCATGGAAAAACTACGTCGATTCGTTGCTCCATTGCGGCGTGATTGAAGGACAAACCCACAAACAATTACACTTTCACTTTTAAGTTGCGTAAAAGCAAACGTTACTTGGCGGAAGTAACCACAAGCTTAATTCACTATAATCCACCAAAATCCTCTAGATCTAGTTTTGGCAAACTATGGCAAATTATTTAAGCTTGTGTTTTATTTTATTTTATTGAAAAGGCACACAAAACAGGTTGTAACTAAAAATACTACATAATATAAAAACAATAGATCAGGATCTTTGTAACAACTCCTAGTAGGTGTACATAACATTACACTTAATCAAATATATACCTACCTACCTACATTACAAGATAACATAGAATTCGTAGTTTTCACATTTATAATATGGGCAGTAATTAATTTTATTTTATCTTGTAATGAAAAAAAATTGAAAAACTCACCTAAAACGGCCGCAAGCACTAAAATCTTCATGATCCAACACTATTCCTATAATCTAGATGTTGTCAGTTCTCGGAGAAGAAGACTTCTGCTTGGACCCGATCTCACCAGACCTTATATACTTAATACTTATAATATATAACACGTGTAATCTCTGACCTTATATTCGGTCTTCATTGATAACTACAATGTATGCAGTTTGATGTCACGGGGTAGAGATAATAATTGGCTAATGCAGCTGATCTTTAGAGAGCGTTGCAGGATTTTATCTAACCGCGTTTTAAGAAAGAAAAGTGTGTATTGATATAATTTATAGAAATACAAGATATTCGTATTAGCAAAAAAAAAAGATTCCGACGAATTGAGAACCTCCTCCTTTTTTGGAAGTCGGTTAATAAAAACGCGGCCGAGTGCAAGTCAGACTCGCGCACCGAGGATTCCGTACTACAGTCGTATTTTTTCGACTTGCACGATAAATCAAAAACTATTATACATAAAAATAAATAGAAATCTGTTTTAGAACATACAGAGAGAACCCTTTCATATTATGATACTCCACTTGGTGTAGTTATCTTACTTTAAAAAATTTAAAATACTAATTTATTTGTTCATGAGCATATTTTAATTTGGTTTTGTGAATTAACCACAAATTCTCGGTTTTCGGTTTTTCCCTTTAAAGCTATTTTCCCGGTGCTATAAGAAATACCTACCTATGTATTTCATGATTCTAGGTCAACGGGAAATACCCTATAGGTTTTCTTGACAGACACGACAGACGAACTGACGAACAGACAGACAACGAAGTGATCCTATACGGGTTCCTTCTTAGTTATGGAACCCTAAAAATTCAGAGCAGATTTTATTTAGTAGATCTGCGAAAAAAAAAATATTTTTGACATACAAAGTTTTTTCACTTTTAAGTAGGAATATGATAATAGGTATAGGGGAGAAAAAAAAACATGAAATTCATCATAAAAATTTATTTGTTTATAAAATGAGCAAAATCTTTGACAGCAGCTGTCTTAAACCTAACTTAGAATACAAAAAAATCTCGTATGAGCAAAAATGGAGATCTTAAATGGAAAAAATCTTACGAATACTAAACAAATAGAGATTCTTTGGAAAGCATCCAATTTATTTTGTACATTTAAAAAAATACTTACAATTTCTAAGTATCTATTGCAAGTTATCATACCGCGATAGATTGTTAGTTACAGTTGCAGTTCTATATGCATATGTAACTTGCAATTTTTTAACGCTTACAAACTAACGAACAACCTTGGTTTTGTTCAAAATAACTGCTCGTTTGCTTGCTATTTTTTTTTTAATAGACATTCTTAACAAAAGATAAACACAATTTTTTATCTTTGCATGCAACTATATTTGGAATTAAAAAAATCTTAAATTAATAATTAAACTGTATGCGGAATTATAGATTTTAGTTCAACTTTTGTATTTAGTGAAAATAAAAAAATTCTCACATCCCTGTAGGTACGTATAGTAAGTTAATTAAAAAAAACTCAATAAAATCTAGAAAAATGAAAAAAAAACTGTAAAATTACTAACTTACAAAAAGTTTATTGTACCTATATCATAATTAAAACTAAAATTACCAACATGGCAAAAACTTTATAACTATTTAAGTATTTATCTAGTTCAAATTAATATAAACTAGACTTGTACTTAGAAATATTTTTTGAGCAATAGTAGGTGTCATTCGAACTTCTGTGTCAAAACACAAATAACTTAAAAATAACAATTTTACAGTACTTTTCAGCGCTGTTCCTAAACTTTGTACATCTAAGTTCTCCGGTTACTTAAGTACTTTTGGAGCTTGGAATTGGTCCCAAAACCTAATAGAGATTATGTTTTGAACACAATCTCTTTATTTTACAAAACTTAACTTTTTAATAATAATAATTAATAAAATTGAGCCTGTTACTTTCGACAGTCTTTTATTGAGCTGTATTTATTTTCTTACTTATACTTACCAATACTTACATATTTTAATCAACATAAAGAAAATAATAATTTACTTAGATCTGGAATCAAAGAAAACCCCCACTATTATGGGAGGGATGATCTTAATTCGTAGCAAAACATAGTAGTTAAACTAATGGATTTGCCCGGCTTCGGGTGAAATTTAATATACCTAACCTGTATATACATAACAATATGTTATTTCTAGTAGTTTTCTAATAGTGGAAAAATATTGATTACAAACATACAAACAAATCTCTACTTTGTATAATATTAGTAACTTGAATCCAGCTTTCGTCTACAATATTTTTTCTTCAAAGAAGTTTTGATTTTTATTGGCATGTCTATATTATTTATTACTCTTTTTCTAGTAATACAATGGTGTTGCCATGTCATACAATTTACAACTTACAAAATACAACGATCGGCTTCTTACCTAAATATTGTATGATTAATGAAAATAACATCCTGTAATAAATTGCAGATCTTGCTGATTATCATAAGATGAAAATCGTGACTTTTGTGAGGCACCCGACACAATTGAAACTTCTTGTCCTAATGCGTTGTATACGTAGATACATATTTTTTCTTACAGAGCAACAATACGCGATGCCCAGCAATCTCCAGCCCAGTTCACTTCTTGAGATTTACTTAACTTCGCCTTATCAAACATCCGATAATAAGCTTCGCTTAAAATACGCTTTCCAGCCCTTATTTTCGCGCTTAAGGGCCATGAGACCGGCTTGCCCGCGAAATTCAAATTTAATTTGGTTTTTCGCAATTTGTAAACTAATACGACAACGTAGGCTTATGGCATTCTGATTCCGACAGTGGCAGTATCATCCTCACAGGTTTATATAAAAATCTTTACTTGAAAAGGTCCAGTTTAAGAAATTAATTAAAGTATCGACTAATTTGTGAGAATAGTTCGAAAAACCAAATTAAATTTGAATTTCGCGGGCAGGCCGGTCGCTTCGCCCCTAAGCCGTCAACTTGATGACGAAATTGGCAAAACCATTATTATTTTTACATCTTTTGCAATTTAGGCACTGTCAGTTTATCTCGAATACACCTCAATGTAGTTAGCTTGGCTGGTGAACTTGGCACCAGCTGTTCCTCGGGCCGTCTGATTGGTCTGGTGGGGGGGAGGCAGGGTCGCGGCGATGCTGTCACGTGGGGATGCGACTTTACATGCTTCCGTAGAGAGGATGGGTCGGTGTAGCGCTTACCGCAGCCTATGGCACCGCAGGCATACGGCCTCTGAAAGAAAATGGTTGATTAGAAAGATGTGATGAGGAAAAAAATCAAGTGTGAGTCCGACTTCCACACGAAGGGTTCCGTACCATTGTATAAGAAGTAACCCTTTTTATTTTATTTTTTTCATAGCGACCATTCTTAAATTTTTGTTATTTCAAGTGATTAGAGCGGCAATAGAAATACACATTATGTGAAAATTTCAACTCTCGACCTATTAGGGTTCACGAGATACAACCCGCTGACAGACAGATGGGTAAACGAACGGACGGACGGTCAGCGGAGTAGTAGTAACAGAGTCCATTTGACACTTTTGGGTACGGAACCCTAATAAAAGTAGGATTTAAAGAAAATGGTACTCACAGCATTAAAATGCGTCCTCTGATGCTTGGCTCTATCTGAGGAGTTGGAGAAGGCCTTCCTGCAATGAGGAGCAGGACACGCATATGGCCTTTCGCCTGTGTGGGAACGCACATGGATTTTGAGGTTTTCTAAGCGGGAAAACGCTTTTCCGCACCCTGGATGCTGTGGAAAAAGAGTAAATATCTAAAAACTCCCAGTTTTGTCTAAAATGGGGCTTACAACAAGTGTAAATTAAAAATTTATAACACCCCCGACAAGTGAAGGTTATAGTAACTAGAAAAGAGCTGATAACTTTCAAACGGCTGAACCGATTTTCTTGGCTTGTAGCTAAGAACACTCTCGATCAAGCCACCTTTCAAACAAAAAAAAACTTAATTAAAATCGGTTCATTAGTTTAGAAGCTACGATGCCACAGACAGATACACACGTCAAACTTCCTATTAGGATGAAGAATTAGAAGAATGGAATTTATGATCAGTAGCTTCTTCTCTCAAAAGAGAGAGAAAAAAACACCTAAGCACGATTTTTATCAATTGTGTTCTTTTATTTGTAATGAGTTTTTTTTTTCCGGATTATTTGAATACAAAAATTTATCACACTAATATTATAAAGGCGAAAGTTTGTGTATATGTAGGTATGTGTGTATGTGTTTGTATATTTGTTACTCCATCACGCAATAACTACTGCCACTGCCACCTGCCTGCCCATTGCCACTTTAGCTTGCTAATCCTTGCCTATAATGCATAAAAAAAAAGATTTAATCTAACTTACATGGCACCTATTCGGCTTATGTCCAGAATGCACCCGCATATGTATGAGCAGCTTGTATCGCGCGTTGAATGGGCGGCGCGCGCGCATGCACTCACGCCATAGGCAGCTGAATTCATCCCCTGAAACAAAGCCTACGTCTAGAACAGAATAGAATTTTATTACCTAAGTGCTGTCTATGAATTTGCAATCGGCACAAATCATAAAATTTTGATTAGAAAATTGAAAATGAGAATGTTGAAAATATTTTTAATGAGAAGATCAAGAAGGTTTATTTTACTGCATTGTGATTTGTGATCGTTTGGATGCACAATGCCAAAATTAACTTGTCTTATCTCTAGTAACTTTTATCAAATCATAACCAATATGATCAAAATTCAAAATATTTTAATTCAATTAGACTTTTACAAGTTCTTTTGAATCGTCAAAAGCATCTACCACTGGTTCGGAATGCCTTTCCTACCGAGAAGAACTAGCAAGAAACTCGGCGGTTGCTCTTTTCATCTCTCTGATCATAATATTATCGATGCTTATTCATATAGGTACCACTTTTACTCGCTTTCATCCAACTTGATGAAATTAAAGCGGAACTTAGTGGCTTTTTCTAAAATACTAGCGGTTTCGCACGGGTACTCAAAATAAAATATAACCTATCTCACTCAGGAAGCATGTAACTCTCTATTGGTGAAAGAATTATCAAAACCACTTCAGTAGTTCCAGAGATTACTTTCTACAAACAAACTTACTAACTTTACCTCTTTATCATAATATTAGTATAGATAAGTGCAGTTAAGCAAAAGATTTTGAAACTGGTTGTATAAAATGAAACTATTATTAAATACATAACAGTTATGAGATTCTTTACTCTACAGTCATCATACCTAAAAAAAATTTTTAAGAAATGTCTCATCACGTATAAGAATTGCATTTAAAGTTATCTGACTCACACTTCATAATACCTATACTCGAACACAAGGTCTGTAAACTAATCATCAATTTATTTTTAAAACTAACACATATTATTTTTCCGTTGACTAATCAGGAATGACACCAAAATAAAAATTCCTGAAGGCTCCTGACATCCTGATGACTGAACGATGACGCTATTTGGAAAGGAATCCTTGATTCCTGAACCAAATTAAAAATATCTGATTCTGTTTGACCACGGGACCATTAAACTGGGGTGATGACGTATTATTGGAATTTACGCCAAACTAATACTAAACTTAGTTCAAGAATGAGTAAATGGGGATTTTTCATAATAAAATATTTTTTTCTTTGCCAAATAGTAAAATGAAAAGCTTGGGCTTCAGTTTTACAATGGAACTTACAATTTCTAAACCAATTAAGAACATAACATATAAATCCCAGACAATCATTCCTAAGCCAGACGAAACTTTAAGTCATTATTGAGCTTTATTGAAAAAAATCGTTTGTTTAAGCCCTAATTCGCACGAGCGTAAAAAAGCGTTGCGTTAAAACCCGGGCGGCGCGGCTGAAATTACAAAGTGCGCATTAAAAAACGTTGTCGAGTGAACAGATACTTGGGAATGCATATTTTGTTCTATTTGAACGCTTTTTTAACGGACGTTAAAAAGCTCTCGTGTGAATGAGGCCTAAATAAATAAACAACCACGAATCGTTGCTAGCTAATTTTTTAACCTACAATAAAAAAAATCAGCGATGACGCTAGAATATGAATTCTAGCTTCTTAGGCCTCATTCGCACGAGAGCTTTTTAACGTCCGTTATCAAAGCGTTCAAATAGAACAAATGCATCCCCAAGTATCCTTGCAGACATTAACGCTTTTTTAACGCGCACTTTGTATTTTCAGCGCAACGCCGGATTTTAACGCAACGCTTTTTTAATGCTCGTGCGAATTACGGCTTATAGTTTTAAATATAAACAATTTATACAAAGATAATAAATATTCAACTTACCTTTATAAGTGTTGACATGCGCCCTCTCAATATGTTCCACCAGGGTGTTCTGATTTGGATATCTTTCGTGGCAGTGCTCCCATAGGCATACCCTTTCACCTAAAACGTAAACATTACTAACTAACATCAATTGATTTATTGTTATTCTTTAAACATTGCGGTGAGTTTCAAAGATAAGAAGGGATAAGAAAAAATCTGTCTATATTGTGTTTCCTCGTTCATCTGATGTTCGTCTTGAAGTCTTTCATCATAATTTCTTTGGACTTAAAGCTCTAAATTAGTACCTATTGTAAATAAAGAATAACGACTAATTTATATTATTAGAAAAGTCAGAGTAAGAAAAAATATTGCTACTAAAAATTAATATTTATTTGTATTATTAAAAGAAGACATCGATTAAAAAAGGAAATTATAAAAAAATAATTGTCTATAAAATTGATTTCCAAACTATTCATACTATTTTATTTGTTTTATATTTTTTCTAACATAACTATCCGTCGGTTCGTGGAATATTTTTATTTATTTTAAGAAAAATCAGTTTCAACTACTTATTTTTACCTTGCGATTTATCCTTGTCCGTTCTTCCATTATTTAATCCAGCTCTATCATTGTCAACCCCTTCATTTTCTCTTTCAAAAACCAATCCAAAATCATCCAAATTAATAAACAGTTCATCTTCATCAAAGTTTTCAGAATTTTCATCATAATAACCTCCGCTATGTACATCGCTTTCTACAGAATCTGAAACTGAGACTGTTCTAGAATTCCTATCGAAGTTAAACTCTGTGCAGCTAGTTGGTGTATCAGGTAGTATATAATTCTTATCACTGTCTATATTATACAGTATATTGTTTGGGTAACTGTAATGTTCCATACTGCTTATAGCTTGAGTATTACTTGTAGGCTGACTTGCATTAACATCATATACATTCTGCTGTATAGGACTTTCGTCAGTGTTGTTATAATTACAATAGCGTTTAGAAAACGCAGTTTCAATCGATGGCAATAAGTTTTCGTTAGACATTGTTTTTAAATAATCATCATTAAATGTTTCAGGTGTTAAACGTGACTCTCCATCTTCTCTACATAGCTCATCGATTAATGATTCATCATCAATATAATCATTATTATAATGACATTCATTTTTCTTATTACTATCGCATGAATCGGATTTGAAACTGCTATCATCAAATTCTATATTATCTAAATCTAAAAGCACCTCTTTAATGTTTTGATCATTAATATTACTGTCTATGACTTCATCTATGATTTCGAAATCTGTTTTATTGCTATCAGTGTTATTCCATCCTTCGAGAACTTCGAAATCGAAGCTTTCTTCGACTCCAAACCTAAAGTTATCATTTTTCGGTTCAACGTTGTATCTAAAATCATTTTTCGGTTTAGGTTTACTATTTTCTAGTTCCAGAGTAAACTGTGACATGTAATACGCGTGTAGATCTGTGACGCTATCGTTTTTTTCTTGAAACAGTTCATCGTCTTCGTAAGGTATGAGGTCATAATCAGCCATGGTTGTTAGACTAAGTTCGTTAGCCTAATAAAGTTCAGTAATCCCAATAGTGAGGTGGCTGTAACATGTAATTGACATGTGGTATACTCCGATCGCCGCATATGGTATGGTTTTGCTATTATTATAAAAATAAACTTTCTCCGAGCATGATCTCGCGTGGCTCCAGCATCTGCGAATTATAAATTTAATTACTATTGTTATTCTTATTACTTTATGCAACACGTGTTCTGTATGGACACCTTATATCGCCAGGCTGAGGAAGTGGACTTTTTAAACGATTTTTCAGTTTTGTAGAGCTTATAATAATAATTTTTATTTCTGCCTCTCTGAGCGTGGCACTGGCATCTTCCTTAATGAAGATCGCCGCCTCTTTATATTAATCACGAATGGTAAGAGTTTCTTAGGATAATAATGCTGTGGGCTCACAGATCCTTCCGCATAAGACTCAACGAAGAGTGCAATTTCGATTGTAAGATCTAATCGCCTAAGGATGTGATTGATGGAGATTATAGGTAAGTTGCAAAAATCACGTGTTTTTATCATCATTATCAACAACCCATCACCGGTTTCTACTCAGAAAGGGAGCTTGGCCACAGTCCACCACGCTGGCCAATGCAGATTGCTAAGTGGCAATGTTTAACGATTATTATGAAATGTTGGTGATAATAACCGGGACCGACGGCACGGTGAAAACGAAAAGTCGAATTCAGTCCTTCATCTTCATCCACTAAGTAAACGGTTCATCCATTGAATAAATCTAAGCTTCAATTTTTATAAGCTACTTCATTTAATAAAGCCTACTCATACCTATACCTACATTAGTTCTAGACAAATGCATCTTTTCCTGGTCCCATCTTAGACCATCATAATTACTAACTTCTAAGTTAGGTGTGATTGTGGAAATCTCTTGGCAGCGTATTTATTTTCTAGTGTCAATAAAAACACTGATATAGTAAGGTGCATATTTGTTTTTAAATCTGTCCTGTATTTTATTCTTTGTCATAGTATTAAGCAATAAAGTTGTTTAAATAAATATATTATATAGAAAATCAAATACATATAGAGATTTTTATTTCAAAGAAATTTGCAGATCAAATAATTAATTAGAGTTTTCATTAAATTGACTATAATATTATGATAACATCACTACCCATATTATCAACGTGAAAGTATTTGATTGTTGGTTGGTTGGTTTGTCCTTCAATCACATCGCAACGGAGTAACGGATAGACGTGATTTCTTGCATAAGTATAGTTAGACCTAGAGAGTGACATAGGATACTTTTGTCCCGGAAAATGAGAGAGTTCCCACGTGATTTTCAAAAAAATGTAAACCACGCGGACCTTAATCCAACTAGTCAAAAATTAATAAAAAAAAAGAGAGAATTTGTATTTTAAAGATAAATACTTAAATGCAATTCATGAAAAGAAAAATGTAAATATTTTATGTAAGTCTCAAAAATATCAAATTTTATAACGCTTCAATAGGATGAATAGTACTTTTTTTGAATAAAAAACAACAAAAATGTGCAAAAAAGATAGTTATGTTAAAAAATAAATACGCACATACATCAAAAATAAATAATTTTATACTACTTTACTATACTTTTTTGAATAAATAACAATAAAAATTTACAAAAAAGATAGTTATGCTAAAAAAAACACATATATCAAAAATAAATAATTTTACCCTGAAAGAGATACCTACCTACCATAAAAGCTCAAAACGATAAAAACTAACTTACCACTTTATCAGGAAAATTGAGAAAACTGTCAACACTTAGGTACACAAAACCGCGCGCTGTCAAATTGACACTTAATTATCTATGCTCACTCACGGTTAAGGGTTAACTAACGGTCAAGTGTTAACCACGACCGAACTGATTGGGATATCAATCGGGAATAACAGGAGCTGTCGGGATAGCGAAAAAAACCTCACTGAAAACTTACACATGTGTTAAAAACTACCACCATATTTCTTTCAGCTGTCAAACCATAGACAAATTGTTTTACTTTCTTTTCACAATGGAATAGGGTACAAAATTGCGTGACTTGTAAAGTTATTGGCCGCAAATGAAATAGTCTAATAAGATTACTGTCTTTTGGCGCCTTAATATTATACTGTTTTGTTAATTCTTTTGTCATTTAATTGGCTTTTATTATTTTTTGTTATGAACTATTACTTTTTAGGTAAAAAAGCATTTTTCGTGCACAGATTTTTATTTCGACTTTTTTTTGAGGCTATATTAAAAGGTAAATTATGATACCTGCTATCTTTCGAAAAATTTCTGCCAGCCGGCTGATTTGCCAAACAACATTTGCAGTAACCCGAATAAATAAATAAATAATCAGTAAATATCCTTTATTCAGTCAAAAGTTAACGGATAAAATAGTATAAAAACTAGTTTAGTTATCTATTTTTAACCCCCAAAAAAAGGGGTGTTATAAGTTTGACGTGTGTATCTGTCTGTGGCATTGTAGCTCCTAAACTAACGAACCGATTTTAATTTAGTTTTTTTTGTTTGAAAGGTGGCTTGAGCGAGTGTGTTCTTAGCGATAATCCAAGAAAATCGTTTCAGCCGTTTGAAAGTTATCAGCTCTTTTCTAGTTACTATAACCTTCACTTGTCGGGGGTGTTATTAATTTTTAATTTACACTTGTGGCCTGCACTATTTGACTGAATAGTGTGGCCAAATTTCGTCATTCTAGTTCAACGGGAAGTACCTACCCTATAGGTTTTCTTGACAGACACAACAGACGAACAGACAGACAGACAGACAACAAAGTGATCCTATAAGGGTTTCGTTTTTCCTTTTGAGGTACGGAACCCTAAAAAAGATATGTAGTGGTCAAACCGTAAAGGTGCCCACGCACTTGAACTGCACTGCAGCGGAACTGCGCGTCGTGACGGCAGTGACGCGCTACGCGGTACGCGCGTCGCGGCTGGAGAGAATTTCGTGCGGGGCGCTGACGCGACGCGCAGTTCAGCTGCAGTTCAGTTCGAGTGCATAGGCACCTTTAACGCCGTAGCTTTGCTACAGTTATTTTAGGCGTAGTCACTAGCTACTGCGTCAAAAATGACGATAGTAAAAGAGTTTTTTTTATCGTTTTTCGTAGCAATAACTTTTACGACAGGTCCTCTAAAATCATTACCAGTTGGGAGTTAAAACGTAAACACGTGGCCGAGAAAAAAGCTCGTCCTATTAATATTTTTTTGTTTTTTTTTTTCGTACATTTTTCTGTTGACGTCGTTACGTCTTCATCCTAATGTCAGTTTAACTCTGTTTTTATTTTCTTTATATGTTTCTAACAGAATACTTAAACTTAATTATTATATTAATAGCTTTAGGCTTACGGTTGTTTTAAGCAGATACCTTTAATTCTCTGATGCATTCCGAACCAGTGGTAGATTATTTTGACGATTCAAAAGCACTTGCAAAAGTTTAATTGAATAAAAATATTTTGAATTTGAATTTGATGTCAGTACCCACACCGGTGTTTACTTAGTACCTAACACCTTGCTTAAAATAAGTTTAAGTTTCTTGAAATCCCGTGGGAACTCTTTGATTTTCCGGGATAAAAAGTAACCTAAAGTAAAGTATTTATGCACCTTACTCACAACCTGCACGGGGAAGCTGGAAGAAATCTCTGTTTAGAGATAAACATTTCCTTTGTACATAGCTTAATTTATCTTAACTTTGTAACTACAATTTTGGTACATGAAAATAAATATAATATATATATAACCTATGTACCAATCCAGGATATTCCAAATTTCGACCAAATCCGTCTAGTATTTTTTCATGAAGGAGTAACAAACATACACACAAACTTTCGCCTGAAGGAGTAACAAACATTGTGTATGTTACATACACACAAACTATCGCCTTTATAATATTAGTGTGATTTAAGATGCTTCGAATCGTACCTCGTACCTATATTTTTACATCATCGCTATGACGTAAATCGAAAAATGATCATAATAAGAGACCTACTACGGATAAGCGCTACGCGGGTTAAAGTTGCGCACACATTGTTGCAATCCTTTGGGTGAACACCCTCTTAATGAGTAAACAGCTATTACACGTGCTTGCTTAATGTAACATTATTTATCTAAGTTTAAGTTAGACTAAGTTACAGACTATCTGAATAAAATAGATATTCAAAAAGTCTAGACTAGTCTTTGATAATTAAATTACAATGTGCTTCATATAACTATTATATAGCTAATATAGCTAATATAACATGGGCACTGCAACTAAGAAATAAGAAATAATAATCGTAACAATTATAACTTATGAGTCTTTTACTAGTGCAGTTTAATTGTAATTTTTTAGGGTTTCGTACCTCAAAAGGAAAAATGGAACCCTAATAATATGATCACTTTGTTGTCTGTCCGTCTGTCGTGTCTGTCCAGAAAACCTATAGGGTACTTCCCGTTGACCTACAATCATGAAATTTGGCAGATAGTTGGTCTTATAGCACAGAAAACTGTGAATTTGTGGTTACATCACAAAAAACAATTAAAATGTGGTCATGAACAAATTGGTATTTTCAACTTTCAGAGTAAGATTACTATACCAAGCGGGGTCTCATATGAAGAGGCTTTACCTGTAGATTCTAAAACAATTTTTTATCTATTTTTATGCATAATAGTTTTTGATTTATCGTGCAAAATGTCGGAAAAAAATCCCGAGTACGAAACCCTCGGTGCGCGAGTCTGACTCGCTCTTGGTCTAAGAACTTTAGCGCTAAAATTCATTTATTAAATACCTTGTGAGGAATTGGCAGTAGGCAAAATTGCCTCGGTTTGAAGTTGTGATCACACTCATAGCCATAATATGTATTATAGGTAGATAGATAATATTTGCTATCAAATAAATTGCAATCAAATAGGTTAATATACTCTTAATGTGTAAATAACAAAACACGTGTAATTGTATCAGATCAAAGATCTATTGAACTTGTAGATTTATTGATTCATAGTTTATTTTGAGGCAACGAGTTATAATCTATATCTATACTAATAAATAAAATTGGAGTGTCTGTCTGTAATTTCGAAATAACTACCGCATAATGGTTATTTGAACGATACTATAACCGAATCACACGTTTTTTAAATTTTTGTCTGTCTGTCTGTCTATCTGTCTGTCTGTCTGTCTGTCTGTTTGAAAAGGCTAATCTTGGGAACGGCTGAACCGATTTTGACGGGATTTTCACAGACAAGTAGAGAATTGACCAGGGAGTAACATAGGCTACTTTTTTAACCGACTTTCAAAAAGGGAGTTGTGTTTTTCTACCTATGTACACCGAAATCTCCGAGATTTCTGAACCGATTTGCGTCATTTCTTTTTTAATCGATAGAGGAACTTTGCGACATTGTTTCATAAAAAATTTGGAGTCCAACTCCTCAATCCTGATGCTGCAGGGGATCTGACCAATCCACGCGGGCGAAGCTGCGGGCATCAGCTAGTAATGAATATACCCAATAGAGTCATCATCATCATGATTATCGATCGATAGACATCTCTGGATCTCTTTCTGGTCTGTTGTACTGACTTCAATGTGTAATCTTGCGCAGCCTGAATCCAGATAGATCAGATATATTATATACCTACTAATACAAGACGTGTAAATAAAAAATTTATAACACCCCCGTACATATCACATGTCACCTGTAGTTACTACTAGAAAAGTAACTAACCGATTTTCTTGGATTATAGCTAAGAACACTCTCGATCAAGCCACCTTTTAAACAAAAAAAAAACAAAATTAAAATTGGTTCATTAGTTTAGGAGCTACGATACCACAGACAGATACACAGACACACACGTCAAACTTATAACACCCCTCTTTTTAGGTCGGGGGTTAATAATACGCGCACCGAGGGTTACGTACTCGCGTATTTTTTTACATTTTGAAAAAAAAACTATTAGACACAAAAATAAATAAAAATCTGTTTTAGAATGTACCTGGCAGCCCTTTCATAAAAGATACCCCACTTGGCAAACTAATCTTGCTTTGAAAATACTAATTATTTGTTCATAAACACAGTTTAACATTTTTTTGTGATGTAACCACAAGTTTACGGTTTTCGGATTTTTCCCCTTATGTGTAAGGCCTACTACCTGTCAAATTTCATAATTGTAGGTAAACGGAAAGTACCTACCCTATAGGTTTCTTGACAGACATGACAGACAGACAGATAACGAAGTGATCCTATAAGGGTTCCTTTTTCCTTTTGAGGTATAGAACCCTAAAAATAGAAAAAGAGATTAAATTCTGTTTCCTTTTATTATACTGTCATACAAATAAAGTTATCAACGTCTATTAAATTACGTCTGGCGCCGTCCATCTTCTTATTTTGATATCATCTTGTCTTAGCTTCTAATTCTCTATTACTTAAATATGTTTCATTTAGTACGGTTTATTTTGTTTTAACCAATTTTTTACAAACACAATCAAGAACAACAACAATGTGATTTTTATCCTTTATTCTCTTTTTTTAGGGTTCCGTACCTCAAAAGGAAAAACGGGATCCTTATGGGATCACTTTGTTGTCTGTCTGTCTGTCTGTCAGTCCGTCGTGTCTGTTAAGAAAACTTATAGGGTACTTCCCGTTGACCTAGAATCATGTTTGGCAGGTGGGTAAGTCATCGAGCACAAGTAAAGGAATAAATCCGAAAACCTTGAATTTGTATTAGGCCTTTACCTCCCAAGTCTGAGAAGAGCCCACAACAAACTCAGCCGGGTATTCTATATTTTCTATTATCACCACTTTACAAAATCCTCACTGATGGCTATTCCTCACTGATGGCTATTCCTCACTGATGGCTATTTTCCTTGTACACTAATGTAACGGGACGTCCATCGAAGCCTCACATGGTCTATCCATCTCATGGGCGATCTACCACGTGCTCTGGTGTCCTAAAACAGCCTTCCGGCATCAGTTTTCCCTTCCACCCATAATATGGGTACCTTCAAGTCAAGAGTGAATAGCCAACTTCTAGGCAAGCGCGCTCTATCTTAGGCTGCATCATCACTTGCTAGCAAGTCTGATTGCAGCCAAGCGCTAATTAAAAAAAAGCTTTCTGCAACTACTAGATATTCAGTTAGACATCATCGCGTATAAATCACACTAATATTATAAAGGCGAAAGTTTGTATGTGTGTGTGTGTGTGTATGTTGTTACTCCTTCATGTTGTTTTTACAGGGTATGTTGTAAAAACTACTGGACGGATTTGGCTGGGAATGGAGATAGATAATATCCTGGATTAGCACATAGGCTACTTTTTATCCCTAGTTACATACTATCTAGTAGTTACATACTAGCCGATGCCCACGACTTCGCCCGCGTGGATTTAGGTTTTTTGAAATCCCGTGGGAACTCTTTGATTTTCCGGGATAAATAGATACACACACACACACACATATACAAACTTTCACCTTTATAATATTAGTGTGATAGACAACTTTTTCCAACGGAAGCGATCGTTTGTTAATATAATTTCTACGTATAATTGCATTATTGTTATTCCTGGTAGCCGGTTAAATCATATCTATGTGCTGTGAGAGCACACGTGTCACGCATAAGTGCAACACAACCATAAAGTGACGAGACGATGAGCGGCCCGTTTCATATACACGGGGCAAATGTACCATTTAGTACCTACCATTGTAAGATTTATATTCGGTGGGCCAACAGGGACCAAAAGTATTATGATCAGATTAAGTGCATACTTACGCCGTTTTGTTCACCAGTTCGTCATTAATACCCACCGCCTTCCTCTTTTACCTAGGTACTTACTAACTAAATTAGTGCCTCCCGTAATAATTTTAAGGCTCTGCCTTTATTGGGCGTACCATTAATATCCGAATGGTGAATAGGGGGGTGATGAAGAGGCGTGCGGCCTCTTCTAAGGCTGGCAGCTGCGAAGAGAACATTGCACTTTGTAGCTGCCACTTAGAAGATGCTGCACGCCTCTACATCTGGAATATTTTTGGAACTACTTGCGAATGGGAGAAAATTAGTAATCCAGAAGGCATATCTCATAATCTAAAGTCTCTCTTTCTATACTAATATTACTTACTAGCGACCCGCTCCGGCTTCGCACGGGAAGCTTACCTATTACAACTTTCCTAGGCATCTCTATTTTTCAAAAAAATGTGGCCTATGTTACTCAGGAATAATGTAGCTTTCTACTGGTGAGAAAATTTTCAAAATCGGTTCAGTAGCTGTACCCTTCTGAACAAACTGACAAACTTTTCCTCTCAATCAGTCAATCAATCATTTATTTTTGCTCTAAATGTAGGTTAACAATGGTATTACAATTATTATTCATATATACAATACTCTTTACATTATTAGCAGGTATAGATCAGAGAAAAGATTGGTTAGTTAGTAATCGATGAACTCTGAAATTACTAAACCGATTTTAATCATTCTTACACCATTACTAACGCTACTTTGTCCAGACGTAACATACATTATAAATTACATATGTACCGCGAACGAAATCGCCGGCAAAATCTAGTGAAAAATATAGAAGCAGATGTGCTCGCAATTTTTGTCCCCTCTATATGATAGCACCCTAAGCATCTCTACATTGATGCTGCACTTTCGTCTTGTTTTATTAACTTTTGTTTTATTGACGGTACGATATTGATATTAATAAAAATGTTATCCTTAGGCCTCATTCACACGAGAGCTTTTTTAACGTGCGTTAAAAAAGCGTTCAAATAAAACAAAATGCATTCCCAAGTATCTGTTCACACGTCAACGCTTTTTTATCGCGCACTGTTGTATTGTCAGCGCAACGCCGGGTTTTAACGCAACGCTTTTTTAACGCTCGTGCGAATTAGGGCTTACGGCTATATTACATCTGACTAAAGTCGCGTGCATATAAACATTGTTCGAACAAGGTTTTAGTAATTTTCGTATAATAGTACCTAATTAAAACTATGCTCCTGAGAAAAGCATATTATACAATCGAAGATTATCTAAATGATAAAAGAGCGTGGATTTGACCTACAGCTCGCTCCAGCAATGCGCGGGACTTTAATTACTTTTATACATGGCATTGTATATCAAAACTTTGAAAAGAGCAACCGCCGAGTTTCTTGCTGGTTCTTCTCGGTAGGAAAGACATTCCGAACCAGTGATAAATGCTCTTGAGGACTCAAAAGTACCTACTTGTAAAAGTCTAATTAAACAAAAATATTTAGATCTTTGAATTTGAATTATTTCGACAAATAATTTATTGTTGTTGTAAAAAGTATGTCTTCTACTAAACATCGTTCATCTTTGAGAGTCTTTCATAATCAGTAACATAAAGCTTACCTACCTCAGGATCGTTTCTTTAAAATTAAAGAAAAGTTTCTATGTATTTGTTTTAGTATTCGCTGTTGAAATAATATTGTTTTTTTATCTTTGGACCCTAAACATTGGAGTTGATACCAACTGAAGAATCTACGTAATTGTATCTAAAAGTTTTCAATCGATTTTTAACCCCCGACCCAAAAAGAGGGGTGTTATAAGTTTGAAGTGTGTATCTGTGTATCTGTGTGTCTGTGTGTCTGTGTATCTGTCTGTGGCACTGTAGCGCCTAAACTAATGAACCAATTTTAATCTAGTTTTTTTTGTTTGAAAGGTGGCTTGATCGAGAGTGTTCTTAGCTATAATCCAAGAAAATCGGTTCAGCCGTTTGAAAATTATCAGCTCTTTTCTAGTTACTGTAACCTTCACTTGTCGGGGGTGTTATAAATTTTTAATTAACACTTGTTAAATAAAAACATAATATTAGTTTTAGTATAAACTCAAGGCTGCAGTAGTGTGGTGTGATTAATGGACATATTAAATTAACTATTGTTTCTCTACTTATCTAGGACACGTCTCGAGAAATGCTTACACTTGTTGCGGACACTGGCGCCCAAAGTTTGACTGAAATCAGGTACTGAAGTTAGGTACTTATATCAAAAAATTGTCCGAAATATTGTAGCAGCCATGCAGCGTATGATAACTGATAAATGAAATGCCGCTACAATTATTACGTTGTATTACATGAACAATTATTATTTACAATATATGCCTTGGTTATAATTAAAACTGTGGTAGGAAAACGAGGGCCGGAGCTTGATGCTAGACCGAGGTGTTGCGGTCTTGATGATCTGAAGTGAATTTGTTGAATCCGCCGCCCGGGGTTCGTCCAGGCCAGCAAGATATTTTGAATCGTTCCGAATTCAAATTGTGTTCTCTAAGTGACAGCTGCAAAGTGTGTTGCTTTCTTCGCCGGTCTTGAAAGAGGCTGCATGCCTCTACAATATTTTAATAAGAATTATCTTTCCAAAAGTTTTTATATGGGCTTCCTATGTGATCAGGTTAAGTTTGCATCACTCATAGTTTTAGTGTTAGTCTGACTCCATACATAATCAGACCCAACATACATAAGATACATAATCAGATCTATAACAATACCTACAGCCTTTTCACTTATTCCATCGGAATGAGGGTTAGATTACGGTTAGTAAGTTGTATACCACAACTTTATGCAAAATACTTAAAAACGTGACAACTAATTGCCTATTTTTCAATCGTCAAATAACTTTTAGATAATAATTTTTTAAATAATAACGGATTTCGTATACGAAAACTCTCAAATGCTCAAAATTCCGCAGATAAAAGTTATTTGACTTTTAAAAAATCGGCCCTAAATGACATATTATTGTAATGTCATATTTGGGAAAACCGCGAGTTGCAAATATTATCACTTTTTCTTCAATATTAATTAATACTATACTTTCCGAATAATCGATAAGAAAAGTACCCAGTATACTGCACCGTCGTATACCGCCGTCTCTTCATTCGTGCGCCTGAAGTCTAAACTAAACCGGTAAGTTCTTTTTTTTTCCTAGATAGAAAGGTAGTCTATAGTACTCTAAAGATATAGAGTGGACCTTGAAACTACATTTTTCTATTAACATCACTGAAATAATAATAGTGACAATGAGTGAAAGGCGTACAGTTTGGGAGGCACTGATCGTCGCGGTGGTACACCAAATTAACACACTCGCGCGCATCGCCGACGCTCAACTCCGGCCCGCTTTAAATAAACTTTCATTGAGCTTTTCTTTAAAATATAATCGGTACTAAAGAAAAGAATTCTTTAATTATTATTCTGTCTCGAGGTAGTAGATACACCTTATCTGAATTTTAAAGCATCTATAACTATAATAATAATATATCCTTGATTAATATTATTTAAACAATGAACCTAAAACTAAAAACCTTAAAAATATAACATAATATAATAACTAAAATATATGGATTCCCTTTAGGCAAGGTTCCGAAGATACTGGCAGCGTTCCTCCTTTGAATAGTTAGACTAATTCTTTGTCCGAGGTAGCTGCCAGCTCTTCGGTCTCCTGTGATGTCGCTTTTTCTCTGAGCTTTAACTTTTATTTATCTCCATTACGGCGAAGCCCAAAAGGAGGGTTATGTATTTGACCTGTATGTAGGAGTAGGTACTATATGTGTCAGCTCAACCGATTTTGATAAATGATACGACATTAGATTCGTTTTGATGGTGGTGGATGGTGCATTACACATACAATCTATACATATAATAAAATTGTAGAAAAGTGGTGTCTGTACAATGGAAATATATAAAAAAGTAGCAGGGGTTGTTATTATATCGATGCCGAACCCGAAATTGTAATTAATTTTTTTTTGTCTGTTTGTCTGTGTGTTTGTGCACGCTAATATCAGAAACGGCTTAGGTATTCGATTTAGATATGGTTTTCACTAATATATTGTAGTAAGCTTCACTTAACATTTAGTGTTTATTTCATGTCAATCGGTTCATAAATAAAAAAGTTATGTCAATTTAAAGAATCACGGCGAACATTTTCAACGTACCGACTACCGAGTACGTACTACACGCCTCGCGCCTTAGCGTCCGTGGCTATATGTATAAAGCGCGCTGAGAGCTATTCCACACGAACGAAGTCGCGGGCACAGCTAGTTTTTAAATATGTCGGGTTTTAGTGCCGTTTAACTTTATCTTGTTATTCTATTTTTGACGTGACAATGTCATATAATTCGATAGAGCCGGCTGCACGCACGAAAAAACATGACTCATGCGGCGTTACCTCGCTCTGAGGCGTTCCATGTAAGGCTTGAAGTGCAAGCGAGAGCGCGGAACGAGCGACAAAGAAGCACAATCAGCCTTTGTTGTCACGTTCAACTATCGTCAGTAAACCGACTTTACAGACAACCAATTTTTTTTTTCAGGAAAGAAAGCGGCCCCGGCTTGAGGAGTGCCCACGATGAGACCGCCACGCGCACATGTGGTGCACAGAAATAAATACACAACGAGTAATTGCGCCACACGCTTGCGCACATGAAAAAAACTTATTATAAATAAACTTTCCTTTCAAAGCTAGATATGATTGTTTTTTTTTATCGCTTTTTACGCTCGTCGATCGCCCGATTGCCTTTTTTGTTTGTGCCGGCATTTATTTTGGATTTGGAGCAAGATTGCGTGGATGCAAAATATAGCAACATAGATACTTAAAATTTTTGCGTCCGATTTCGATTTTAACTTCTAGAAATTGGATTCTATCATAGTAGCTTTTTACCCGACTGCGGCAAAGCAAGCCAAAAGGAAGGGTTATGATTTTAGCAGTCTATGTATGTATGTATGTGTGTATGTTTGTATCCAGATTCTGTGTGTGCCACCGTAGCGCCTAAACTACTGGACCGATTTTGATGAATGAGCTGTCAATCGATTCGTCTTAAAGGTCCGGGTAACATAGGTTATACTTTTAAATACGAAAAATTATCGGATGTTACATGAAAAAAGTGGGGGTCTTCAATGAAGACTAAGTTTCAGATTTGTTCATGTTTGATAACACAATTTTTTTTTCAAATTTACGTATCCAACAAGGGTAAATTAAAAATTTATATCACCCCAGACAAGTGAAGGTTACAGTAACTAAAAAAGAGCTGATAACTTTCAAACGGCTGAACCGATTTTCTTGGATTATAGCTAAGAACACTCTCAATCAAGCCACCTTTCAAACAAAAAAAAACTAAATTAAAATCGGTTCATTAGTTTAGGAGCAGCACACAGAAACACACGTCAAACTTATAACACCCCTCTTTTTGGGTTGGGGGTTAAAAAATCGTCACAAACGACAACATCAAAGGGAAAATAACTATTCTAATCCAATAACCAAGGTTTTTCAATAAAAAATGTAATTTCATCAATATACCACGGCAACACTTGTGTACGGTTGATTTATGTTATGAACAAGTGCACGATAGAGATGGGCTGATAATAGATTATACGTAAATCGACATCGATGTTTTCATTAATTCAAAAAAAATTGAAATAGAAAGATCTTCAATTAAATTAATTTATTTTGTGGAAACACACATTACAATGACTTAAAAATGACAGACAATAAAACACTCAGGCCTTAACTGTCTCCAATGAAACATTTACACCGATTTAACTAATTATTTTTATTCAAATAAACTTTTACAAGTAGGTACGTTTGGATCGTCAAAAGTATCTGCCACTACTGGCTGGTTCAGAATGCTATTTCTACCGAGAAGAATAAGCAAGAAAACGGTGGTAGCAGTAATCCCGCGCATCGCGTGGAGCGAGGAGCGAGGAGCGTGGAGCGAGTCAAATCCACGTTATTTTATTATTTACATTTTTACCATTCCCGTACAATTTCGAAAATCAGTGAGTAGCTCCGGGAGCATATAATAAGTACTACTACTTTCTAATAACTAGAGAGTAGAGACCCGCGACGGGTAGCTTATTGCAATTTTCATACAAATCTTTATTTAAAAAAAAATTAAAGCCTATGATTTTTAAAATCAGTTCAGTAGTTCCAGAGATTACTTCCTACAAACAAACTTACAAACTTTATAATAAATTCACATGTAATAAATAGCGAGCAAACGAGCAGGTGGGTCACCTGATGTTAAGTGATTACCGCCGCCCATGAATATTTGCAGCACCAGAGGTACCGCCGATGCGTTGCCGGCCTTTCAGGAATTTGTTGGTCCGCCCCTTGAATAACCCCATGTAATCTGGAGGGAACACCGCCGATGGGAGTTGATTCCACAGTTTGCATGTGCGCGGAAAAAAGGACCTGGCATAATGTCGATGAGCACCAGGCACCCAGGTGGTGAGGGTAAATATCTGTTATCGATAAAAAGTAACTATCGACACCCACCCAACCCTAAAACGATGACATGTGGCACTTAATCATATCTCCGATCGCGAGCAACTACAAAACCATTGAACCGACAAAAAACTCTAAAATAACTGTGTTTTTAATCCCGATCTGGTTACTGAACTTTATAAAAAAACATCACTTTTAGAGTTCCGTAACCAAACTAGGAATCCATCAGTGCTGGATAGAAGCAAAGAAGAAAACTTTGCGGAAGTCCATATGGTATTAGGTTCGAGGAACCATAAGTTTAATTCGCTATAATCCCCCAAAACAGACAAATTGTGGAGCTACAACAGATACAAAGTGCAGCATACGATATGCATCGCCCGCTCTTCTATTCTATAGAAACAGTATAACATCGATGTAAATGGATAGGCCCTTCGAAGATAAAAAACGCGCTCAAAAAGTCAATAGAATTTGCAAAAGTCTATTGACTTTGTCAATGACGAAGACGTAAAATTCAAGCGTATTTTTGCGGACGGAATTGTATGGGAAAGGCTAATCCTTATACATCGATGCAGTATAAGCATACAATGCAATACACGTCCACCAACACTCAACACCATACAATTCTTCTAAAACACACGCAACGTACGTTTGCGCGAGACTTCAATTACCTACTACATGGCATAATATTGTAAATCAAATCTTTGAAAAGAGCAACCGCCGAGTTTCTTGCTGGTTCTTCTCGGTACGAAAGGCATTCCAAATCAGTGGTAGATGCTTTACACCGGAGCATCCTCAAGAGATGTAGACTCCACAATGCACAATAATTGCAAAGTAATCCTTAGTAAGTGATTTTTTCTTTGTTCAGTCATCCCGTACAAATAGCTTCCTGATTCCTAGTATTTTTTAATTTAAAATTATTATTTGGTTAATCCGATACTTTTAAATGGTCATTTACGAAACTTAACTTATATTAAAAGAGAAAACCTGAAAGAAATAAGAACTGATTCGGTTAGCATGTTAACGGAACCCTGCTTAGGCACTATCCGACTCACACTTACCCGTTATTTTCACCCACATGTCTACGAATGGGTTAAATTTTAATTTTTTTCGTCCAAAAATGTCATTCCGATTCGAAATGGAAAGTTAGGGGTTAATTTAGTACTAGAGAACGTGTTTTAGTAGTTTTAGTGGTAATTTTTTCTTGAAGATGAGTAATGTAGCATATGGCAGTGATTATGTTATACGACACACGTGAGAAGTGTTTTTTTTTTATTTTTATAAATCGTAGTGTTTTCTAAGTTTGGTATTCAAATATTTTAATTGAAGAATGTTGTTTTAACATCACTTTTTAACCCCCGGCCCAAAAATAGGGGTGTTATAAGTTTGACGTGTGTGTCTGTCTGTGGCATCGTAGCTCCTAAACTAATGAACCGATTTTAATTTAGTTTTTTTTGTTTGAAAGTTGGCTTGATCGAGAGTGTTCTTAGCTATAATCCAAGAAAATCGGTTCAGCCGTTTGAAAGTTATCAGCTCTTTTCTAGTTACTGTAACCTTCACTTGTCGGGGGTGTTATTTTTTAATTTACACTTGTATATTTTGTTTAAACTTCAAACAATTGTACGATATGAGTTGAAACTCAGCAAACTATTGCATGGATTGGTAGTTAGTCCTAATCAAAGCTGTAATTTTTACCCGACTGCGGCAAAGCCGAAAGGGTTATGATTAAGAAAAAAATACAAAAAAAAATTATACATTTTTTTTATCGGTCCATGTAACCAACGACTATTCGATTGTATATGTACCTATCTATATAGATAGGTATATGAATAAAAAATTGGATAATAAGCCAGTAAGTAAGTAATCGACTTACTAAATCTTAAACTTTATGAAAGGACTGCTCAATATTTTATTTAAAAAAAATTTAAAAAAAATGTTAATTAGGTAGGCATTTTCAAAAAAAAAAAAAATTTGATTAGTTAAGTGGGTTTTTAACTTTCAACTGTGTACCTATAAATACAAAGTATAGCTACTGAGTACTGACTATTATAAAAAATCTACTACGAAACGTGATGATTCATTAACATTTGCTGCGCATGCGTTTCCATTGCTGCATTAATAAAACTATACTATTATTGAATACTCGCAAGTACCTACTACCTACATCCAGACTAAATACCTAATGGAAAACATCTAACATCCTCTTACCGAAAATACCTATTTAGCTTTTGTAAAACGAATAATTTATTTTGTTACAAAGCATGTTTTGTAAAAGTCATAATAATAACTTACGACTTTTACAAAATATAAGTAGTTGTATTATTATGTTATTATTTTATTTATTTTGTCAATATATTACTTAAATAAATTCTATACAGGTGAATTGTTAAAAAAATCTATTTTGGATACTTTGGTAAAAAGTAAGTACTTATTTAGGTACTTAGTAAACAAATAATTGTGAAAGTTATAGTTAGGTAGGTACCTAATTTTACTTTATAAAAAAAATGTAATTAATTGAACACTGTTGGTTTGAATATTGAAAAGTCTATCAAGTTTTAGTTTGAAGCTTGGAAAATTGTAAACTTTACGCAATCTTGAATTTAGTTTACAAAATAAAAAATAACTATGTAACTACGAGTATGTCAGGAATTGCGATTGAAAAAGTGCCCCTGTCACACTACTAATATTATAAAGGCGAAAGTTTATGCGTGTATGTGTGTATGTGTGTGTATATTTGTTACTCCTTCACGCAAAAACTACTGGACGGATGAAATTCGGAATGGAGATAGTTACCTGGATTAGCACACAGGCTACTTTTTATCCCGGAAAATCAAAGAGTTCCCACGGGATTTCGAAAAACCTAAATCCACGCGGGCGAAGTTGCGGGCAGTATTGAATATCTTTTAAGCCTCATCTCAATTTAAGAATAACTACTAAATACAAATTGCCAGACAAGCTTGATAAATCTAAGGAGTTCGAAAACACCTATTTCGATAAAAAAAGAACCAGCTGCAAGTCAGATTTTCCGAATATATAGGTACAAAATTGGGGTAAATGAAACAACTCGATATTTGTAATGATTTGGTTTAATACAACACTAATTAAGTATAATTTACAATGATCATCAATAAATAATGTCAGTGTGAGTACCCCAAATTGGGCGCCAAAATGGATGTAATACAACTTCTTGAATTGATACATACAATTGTATTTTTGAAATTTTTAAATGCTTTTGATACTCTGTCCAATATACTTCTTCTTTGACGTTTGGGATTAGCTTTGCTGTAAGACTGATTCTAGGATTATAAATTCTATTGAATTCTAGAACCATGTTCTTATTTATTATTTGATATTATACACAATATTCGATAAAATTCGAGATTTATATCGATAAAATCTGTCAGAATTGAACGACACAAAATAATAATTAATTTATCATCAATAAAATAGTATAATGGACAGAGCATAATCAATGCACGCTATTACAGCTTATTGTTCTCCTTTCTTAACTTTTTAAAACGAAAATAATTTAAAGAGCAAATAACTAAACGTCTTGTTTTCTTGTCAGATTTGTATTTTACTATTTGTTTCTTTATTCCATTACAAGTTAGCCTTTGACTGTGATTTCACCTGTTGGTAAGTGATGATGCAGTCTAAGATGGTGGCAGGCTAACTTGGAAGGAGTGTGGCGGTTATTATTACACCTTTATCGGTTTCTACACAGCGTCTTACCGGAACGCTTAATCGTTAATTTTAGGCACGCCTTTGCCTAAAATTAACTACGCTTTTCTGATAGAGTTATAATTTAAAGAGTAACAATAAGCTTAATAATAATAATGAAAACTCAGACTAGTTCGTGTTTAAACCAAATTCAATTTTAATAGAATAAATTTCTGTACAAATGAAAAGTTATTTTTTTTTCTCGCAAAATTTAAGTACAAGTCGGTATTACAGAGGCATAAGAAAATATCAGTTTTTCAAATAAAAGCATGTGGTACAATGTAAACTTTGTTTTGTCTCACTTATAAATATATGAAAAAAAAATATGTTTATATTTCATAGAAAATAAAAATATTATGTTTTGTAAATACCTACAATTGTACGTTCATCCACTATTCTTAAAAAATATTGGAACTGTCTTACTGGAAAGTGAAGTGCAACATATTATTCCTACAAATATTTTAAATGCTTTGAATATATCCTGATATCCATCAAAGTTACAGAACTATTTATTTTCTAAAAATACATAATAATTGTGATATGATTATTTCCACCCTTTATTTATTATTTAATAATTATTCGGAATTACACGATCAAATTCTATTGACGATTATTTTAATAAATGCTTACAAGAATATTATGAAACACTAAAACTTCGGAACATATCCATAATTTTATAAAAAAACAATTCTCAGAATCGGTTATCAATTACAGTGAAAATTTTACTACTAATTTTTCATCTAAATTTCCTACAACATGAACGATTTAATATATGCATTATTTATATTATAGGTACGTGAACGTTTACATAAGCCTAGAATTTTATTTTCTTAAACAATTTACATTTGACAATCGAGATAAATATGTACAGCCTAAAACAATTCCATTCAATCACAATAAAGCAAAAAGTACCATCGATAATAACCTATGGCACACTATGTGAAATCATTTACAAAAATAACTTTAAAAAATAACTAATCAGATCATACATAAATCAATTCCGTATACTTTAGTACTTAATTATTAAAAGCAACTCTGGTTGTTTAAAAAAAAATCTTGAGATCTTCGTAAATTTTGTATCCTTGTGAGATTTTAAGTAGATTTCAAAAATGTTGGTAGGTAAATAAAATATCATAACAACACTTAATCGAAAACATGAAATAACTAACAAGGAATGGATTTCGAACCAAAACGCTATGCGTGATTAGAACTTATGTACCATATTATTCTACGACAGACCAATAACACTACTTATTGTTCTTATTTGTGTATTACAAATAATGATTATATAATTTTAAATATTGATATGGACCTTTAAGGTTGTCTATCGTTGACTGTCCGATTATTTTTATCCAACTTTTAATCTAACACTTACACTAAAATAACTTCTAACAATTCGAAATATTTAACTTTACCTATGTTAATTACCTTAAAAACAGGAAATTAAAAAATAATATTTAAAAAATAGAACTTTAAACCTATAATACTTCAAATGTCCCGTTAAAACCGGGCAAAACAATAAAAATAAAACTGAAAAATATTTGGTTACTCCTAAATCGATCCATTTATACTTTAATTATAAAAATCCAACAGTGAACACATTAAAACACCGTTCTCTAGCTTGAAATAGATCTAAACCCGTAAATATAAATCGTATTACATACTGTGATAGTATCGCTACACTACGCTAGAGAATACGCGAAAAACGTCCATAGAATATTAACCACAAAATCACTTCATATTGCTATAAATTCAGTTCATAATTTCACTTCTGTAAAGTCCATAATTTCTATCAAACGATCCTGACGCATTCAATTCTTACATCAATCGTAGATAAATTAATATAATTCGTTGATTATATTTTTATACACAATCAGTTACATTAGGTACTTTTGATTGTATAAATAATTTTACACCAACACTTATTCAGCCTCTTGTTAAACCTCTATATTTTGTTGAGATTTGTCATTAGCCATGTTATCGACTTTTTTGTAGTCTTTTGTATTTTTGGAAGTTTATTTTTCAGATCTCTGTTCGTTGAGCGATAAGTTTTCGGCTTCATCTTTGATGTGGGATATGGAAGCACGGTATCTATCTTCTGAACGCGGATAGTCGTCGTACTGACTAGTTTCGCTGGAGCGATTGCTTGATGATTCTTTAGTGGAATTTTGATAATCTGCAAAACGTTTCATACATTACATTTGGGGCAGAAATGTGATAAAGATTATGTTAAGTATTGAATTTCAAGAAAATACAGAAGTACCTTTATTAGAATAATCTGAAGCTTGCATCTCATTTTTCAGAGCATACAGATTTGGTTTGATGTCTTGCGCATCGTTTCCACTCAAGTCTTCTGCCTTCACGTCGTGAGAGGAACTGCTGCTGCCGTATCCATTCATCATTGGCGGCCGACTGAGAAATTGCAAGTAAATAAATAACTAATTAAAACTCATGACTCCATTGTCCACTTGCAGGCGGCAATGGAGTTATCACTAATCACTAGGGTTGTGATCGCCCTGACTTATATACTTAAACTAATCTGGCAAGTTTCTGATATTTTGCTTTAAGCTATTTTCATTGCTCATAGTTCAATAATATATTATTTACCTATAATCATCATGTGCTGATGGATAATCATCACTTTGCATCATATGGTCATCTCCGGTCATGTAGGATAGATTACAGTCTTCCATCATACCCTAAAATTGAAATGATGTAATTTATATTTATAAATGATTATACAAAAATTATATCATTCATAAGTGTATTGCCAATACCTGAAGATTACGTTTTAGAGCTTCGGAATAACCGTGGGGGCTTGTCATCATTGGTGGACTCTGAGCACCCATGAACCTGTACATTTAATAATAACAATGTAAAAATTATAAATAGTAGCAAAAAAAATTAAAAATTCGTGTAAAAATCATAATCTTTCTTCAACGAATTTGTAAAATTATTTTTTAGTTTCCGCTTTGATTTACAATGCATTTAAGTAATTCTTAACAAATAAAACTAAAGTAACAAAAATAAAAATCATACCCCGGCCATCTCAGACCTCTTCCAAATTTTAAAACCACTATAAAATCGTCAGTATTATCTGGTAAAGTGTAATATTTGTAAAGTGTCCAATTTGGAATGAATAAATGACCAATTAATCTGTATAATGTGATATTTTGTGAGTGTCAATAAAAATTGGTGAGTGTCTATGTCAAAAGTGAAAAAGATAAATAGAATAATAAAAATAGATAAAAAGGCAAGCTTATAGTAAAAAATGTTAGAAAAATCGACAATTAGCATGCGACGAAAATGCACATGCAAAGCGTTTTAAGCGAAATACTCACCTCAGTTTAATAAGGAAACATGCAAGTAATAAAGAGGGGATTAATCAAGAATTTTAAAGATCTCATAATCTTACTTGGATATCCAACGACGATCCTTCTTTACAGTTCATTAATAATGCAATATACATGCACAGTAATACGATATTCAATTAAATAAACATGGTCATGATCAATAGGTTTAGGTTACGCTCTCTGTCAATAACGTATAAATCAAAAATATATCAGTGGTAGGTACAATAGCAACATATTATGATTAAAGCTAATAATAATTATATAAGTTATGTTGAGACGTGATGTTAAAATCTATTGCAAAACAATGAAGTTATAGCTTCGCATTCTAATTCTATTTTGTTTTTATGTGCTTATACATGTAAATCATTCAAGGCTGTAGCCAAAAAAATAATGGCGTAGATGAACTTTAATGGTATGTAAAACAAAGATCATAAAAAAATTATCATAGTTTTCAGAAAAAATAATACTCTAATATATACTTTTAATTTATTACAAATACTGAAAATGTAATATATGAACACATAAAAAATTATACTAAATAACTTTGGAATAAACATGTGGTTCTAGTTAAAAACTAACATGACATATTGATTGTATCTAAGCTTACACAGTGATACACCGTACATTATGGTCAGAAACACCGATCTAAGTAATTCAAATCCAAAATTATCATAGTATATGATAATTTTCGATTCATTCCGAATAATTTCACATACAAGAAAACGCTAAATTTGGACGCGATCGTCCAACGATTCACGCCAAGAATTTGGACATAGTGATTTTTAGTCCACTGCATATTTTATAAATGTATATGCTTTTAAATATATTTTTAATGCATTAAAGCGTAATTCACTAAAACTTTGTATGCCCTCAAGACTATTTTAAGCATGTCGTTTTTATTGTTAATTAATGACATTTGTAATTCAGCATATTACGTTCATCAAATACATTTTTATCGACAACTTTTAGTTTGAAAAAATATTAAAGAAACTAATATCGTCTGGCAAATCTTTTAGTTTTAGTTATATTAGAAAAAGTACTGAAATGCTGAATGACAAATCTTCTAAGAAGCTTGCTTCTAAGTATAGATTCGTTGGACGGTCGCAACTTCTGATGCGCTGCGCCCTTACTGTGGAGGAGCGGTGTTAGGTCCGGGCGATGGTTCATATTTTCTGGGCCGGCCGCGGCTCAGGTGCCGTCTTTTCACGAACTCTGCGTCATCCACCATCCAGAATGAACCGAAGTCATCTTCATAGCGCACGAAACATTTGTGCAGGGACAGGTTGGTCCGGATCGCATTCTATAATTCATCTCTTTTTAGCACATATTAAAGAAAATTGCATTATTCCCTCCGAAAGACCATTTTGTTAACATTGAATTAGTAATGAGCTCCAATCGCTACAATTTTATGATGATTTTTGAAAGAATGTGGTATGAAAACGATGGGAGCACATTAAGATCGTCGTGGAAATGTAGGTGGTATATAGGCATGCAGGTTGGCCCGAGAAGTGAAACCCCAGGATGGGAACCAATGAGAGGAGCCAGGTTAATAGGCAAGCGAGAAAAATGTTAAGTTGCGCTGAAATCCACGAACACACACAAATAACGAACCCTAAATACAATTATTACAATCACATTTTGTAACGTCACAAACGATTGTGTACCTATTGCGAGAAATATTAGGTACATTCGGTTACAACGTCACTTACAATACAAGTAAATTCAAAATTCACTACACAAATAATTACAAATTTAAAATCTGAAACGAGAAAAACGTTTATTTACACGATAAGAGTTAAGTACATAACTAGGTTAGATAGAAAATATTTAGGAAGAGATTAATATGTATAGTGTAAAAATAGAAATGTGTCAATCTTTGTTGAGTGTGAAATTGTGAGCAATTGTGACAAAAAAATCAATAACTAATATAAAATCAGTTTTTCAAATGTTAAGTTGGTTTATTTTGATTTTTTAAAGTAGGTAAACATAGGTAAAATGTATATTCTATTCATAATATTTTATCCAATTAAAATCTATTAGCGTTTTTTACTAAGGCAGGACGTTTTATTAGGTTATGTTATTAAGAATTTTCAAAGTTTATTTCAGTTTATCGTACGTATGTGGGTTGACCACTAAAGAAGACGTTTTTGTAAAAGTTATGAAATGTGTAAATGTAATAATAAATAGTATTTGTAAAATAGTATTTAAAAAAATGTAAAATCTAATTTTGTAATATTAAGTTTGTAATTTTTTTCATAAAAACCATTTCGTCAAATTGTAAAAAAAATTAAAAATAGTTTCCAGTATTCAAAATTGGAAAAATAGTTTATAAACGTAAACTTTATTGCGCGTAATTATCAATCACGCAAAATAGTTAGCCAAACATTATTTGTGTGGTATTATTATAGTAGCTGATACAGAAAAATGACGAAAATTCAGTAATATATACTTGCTAGTAGAGTCAAAAACTTTTTATACAGTGGTAAAAGTGAAGTGATCTACTAAGGTAGAGTATCTATACCCGGCGTATTTCCTAAACCAGAGTAAATTGGAAAGGAGTGGTGCTGGCAAACGTATATATGGTATGTAATGTATGTCTGAAAGTGAGAAAAAGTCTAAAAAAGTGAAGTCTGCAAAGATCTGAACCCAATGTGCATATAATTTCTAAATATTTGTAAAGAAGTTTTGTGTTTCGTATTAGTCAGTTGTGTGACTGTAAATGATTGAGTGTTCTAAAAAAGTGGTAATAAAATCTATCATAGTGAAGTGATTTAAGAAAGTCGGGCAACTGTACATAATGCTCTTAACGTTTCTAAATTAGTGTAAATTTTTTAAAGAAGTATATTCATACTGTAGACTTGTAGAGTGTTCTATGAAAGTGATAAACAATCTAAAAAAAGTTAAGTGGTCTATGAAAATGTGGATTGTGTGTTCTATGAAAATCATAAAAATCTATCAAAATGATTTCTGAAGGCCAGAAATCTGTACCCCGTGACTGTATGTTTCATGTAATTTGTAAAGAAGTGTATTCATGTCTGTAGACTTGTAGAGTGTTCTATGAAAGTGATAAACTATCCAAAAAAGTAAAGTAATTTACGAAGAGTGGGTGTCTGTACCCGGCGTGCATATTATATCCAAATAAATAATATTTATTTGTAAAGAAGTGCTAATGTTTTGTGTATTATGTAGAATGCGTATATTGTCAATTATGTAATGGACGATATGATTGAGTAATTTCTTACAGAAAAGTAATAAAATCTATCACAGACCTGATGTCTGTGATAGATTTTGACATCTGTAACCAATGTTCTTACTGTTTGTAAGAAAGTGTCAATTTGTAAAGAAGTGTATTCATACTGTTGAGTGTTCTATGAAAGTGATAAACATTAAACAATCTAAAAAAAGTAAAGTGGTCTAGGAAAGTGTGGATTGAATTTTCTTTGAAAGTAATAAAAATCTATCAATAATTAATTATTGATGCCTGAAGGTTGGAAACCTCTACCCCTGTCTGTGAGTTTCATGTAATTTGTAAAGAAGTGTATTCATGTCTGTAGACTTGTAAAGTGTTCTATGAAAGTGATAAACAATCTAAAATAAGTGAAGTGGTCTGCGAAGGTCGGGCATCTGTACCCGGCGTGCATCTGCGGCGGCGGCGCGTGCGCAGCGCGCTGCGGCCGGCGCTTGTAGAACTCCACTTCATCCACGGTCCAAACCGCACCCTTCACGTTCTCCACGCGCATGAAGCACTTGTGCAGCGACAGGTTGTGACGTACCGCGTTCTGTTTGCACTTGGCTACTTGTTATACGTTCTCGGATACATGTGCACCGGTTTGTATACATAACATTATGTGGTATTTAATTCTGAAGTGAATTTTCTTTCACTGCATTTTAAAGTGAAGCCTGACCAGAAAAATATAACACCTCGTCCCATTGCGGAAACCCCGTGAAATAATTTATATACATACAAGACCATATATAGTGACCATAGACCATATGGCTACTAGTGGCGCCTCCTGAGCAAGTTTTTTATATTAAGGGGCAGGCAAGATATTATAGAACTTTGCACAAAATAACGCGATCCAAAAAAAATTAATTTGTTCATTCTTAGACCAAGTTTAACCGAATTATACTTACTTAATTAAAAGTGATGTTATATCTACTAGTGAAAAACACTTAGTTACAGAAAAGAAATTTCACTTCAGACACGGTTTTTATTAAAAAATATAAGAAATGCGATGAAGCGTCAATTTTTGTACTAAGAGTGAGTATAATTAATTATAATTTATCAATCATTCTATTTGATATGAATATATTGCAATTTTACACCTATCTTTTAATAACTGAGACCTCTAAATTATAATAAAGTACACAATAATATGATGAATGCTCCAAATTACAAACATTTATTTTACGCATGCTTGGTGAATAGCGATAAAATTCCTATAATTATTGTATTCATTTTTATAGTGACTTTAGATTCTACACATAAGAACAGGAAAAATAGAGGTTTATTAATAAGTTTTTAAGAGCATCATCTTTTCTTCTTAATTTATTTTTCTTACTAAGTAGCTACAGATATATCGAATACATTTATTATATTTTTTGAAAATCCTGATGACGAGATGTCATTTTTTTAGAAATTTTTGTCTTTTTGCGCATCACGTCACCAGAAAAAAGAAACAACAGTTAAAATTATATTATATCATTACCATCGCATATATGGCTTTGACTTTGAGTAGCAAAAAAAAAAAAACAAAAAAAAAAAACAAATTACAGGTGCTAACACTAACTACAGTTTACCTTATAACTCGACTGCAGCGATGTACAATTTATTTTTAAAAACTTTAGTAACATCCTCAATTTTACTCATTTTAAATTTACAAAAGTGAAACCTCTTTCCACTTATGGCACGTTTATCAAATTTTAGGAACATAAATTTTTAAAATTAGGAATGGTAAAACATTTGGGAAGAAGAAATAAGCAAGAATGAACGACTTTTTTCCAAATTTTTAGAAAACCCCATCGGGGTGGTAATTTAAATATAGTCAGATAGAGTAGCCCAATGCTCTATTGGACCTTAAAAAATATTTGAAAGAAATCATCTAACTTTTGAAACTTTCATCTACGTGAATGCAGTTTGAAAAAAACAAAAAAATTGATAAGGCTTTTATGTTGCCACCCTAGTACTAAATTAATTTATTATCTAAGTACCTACGAAGAAACATTTTGGTTGACAGATAAATCTGAAGAAAAAGAAGTAAATAAATTATGTCATAGAATGGACTGGTACCTATTTATAAATTTACTAAGGGACAGCAAAGAAGTTTCACTTCACTCGATTTAGATTTTTTTTCTGAATAAAAGAAAACTATATGTTTAAAGATCGTAATATTAAACTTTTATCTTTACTTGCAAATGCTAAGAGCGGTTGTGCATTTGTCCGATCAGAATTGGAGAAAATACGTGTGGAATCCGGATGTCTTTAGAAAATAAGGTTTTAGTAGGCTTGACATAGTTAATATTTAATTTAGCCTGCATGAAATAAATGCTTTGTTTTTTTTTTCAATTTTTCAGTTAACCAGAACGCTAGCAAAAACAAAGACAGGTGATATAGTACTGGTGGTTACTGATAAGATACCACAAAAACAGTTCACAATTTATTGCAAATAAAACATCTGACTGACGCTAGAGGTCAATGAACGTTCCGTAAATAGGTCACTCGAAGTCAATGCCGCGTCGTAGGTGGGGCATTGACCCGAGCTTTGCACGTTATAAATGTCGGGTTTGAAATATACTAAATCACTAAAACTAGAAAATAAGGCAATTTATTTATTAAGGTTATTGGGATTGGATTATGTTTAGGTAGTATAATAATAACGCTAAGTTTTTGCTAGCGTTCTGGTTACACCCTGTATACATAACCTGTATAATTTGTATAATTTTAACACGTTAGAGTATATTTGTATAATTTTGACATATTAGAGTATATTTTCTCGGATTCAGATCGAAACAGTACACAAAAGCTCTTATAGTAGAAATGAACGCCTCAATTCAACTTACCTTCCAAGTGGCAGCGTTACGTCGGAAGTAGCAGAAAGTAGACTGAAACCAGTTGTAGATCTCGTTCAGTGTCAGTTGTTTGTCTGGAGATTCAATTATGGCCTGAAACAAACGAATTTCAATATGGAGCATTTTGTAAGCAAATAAATAAAAACTTTTTATTACACAAAATAGATAACAAAAAATCGTGACATTTACATCAAAATCATGAAATTTACATTAAAATTATGAAATTTACAGTACGTCAGAGTGTAATTTCACTTATTACACTTTTGTGGTGTAAAAAGTGAAAATAGATATATGTAGATAAGTAAAAATTCTGATCATAAAAGTATCTTAAAAAGTAAGTTAAAACTCTTTCAAATAGATTACAAATACTAAATCATGGCAGTATATTAAGGTATAGTCAATTTCACTTTTGTACTACAAAAGTGAATTATTAATGAAAATCTAATGATTTTAAGCTTATTTCGTGGATTAACGACATATTATAAATTATAGTTTATATAATATTGACATATTATTTCAAGCTACGCGACATTTTTTTTTTTTAAGAATATTAGCCATGTTAATGACTAATATTCCCCTTTCCTCTCCAACTAAGCGTCAGGCTTGTGCTAGGAGTAGGTACGACAATAGTGCAACGGGCAGGGTTTGAACCGTCGACCTTTCGGTTTTCAGTCCACTCCTTTACCGGTTGAGCTATTGAGGCTCTATTAGCGAAGTAAATTGTACCGTGGTGGCACTACCAAAACTAAACCAACAAAAGACAACAACTAATAAGGGCACGTGAATTTCGGTACGAAAATTTCACTTTATTGAGGGTAGGCACTAAAAACACGAACCTGTCTTATGAGCGATGCGTATGTAAATGGAGGTCGCACATCTGCCGTCTTGTAAAATTCACGATTGCGTTGAATTTCTGAAATAGAATGCAAAAACACATCTTTATAACGTTATTTTATTGCTATTTTATATCATCATCATCAACCTGTGGACGTCCACTATTGGACATAGGCCTTCCCTAAAGAGCGCCACCTCATCCGGTCCTCAGCCTTCCTCATCCAGCCACTTCCCGCCAGCCGTTTTTTTTTTTTTTTTAAAGAATATTAGCAATGTTAAATGAATGTTTTATATCGTTCTTGAGTGGAGAACGCGTTTAAGCAAGCGTAGTGTGGGACGCCCTCCAGCACGATAGAGCGAATAAATCGGCTATTTTATATGTTTAAGTAAAAATCGTTTAAAACATACTTCTTCTAATTCCACCTTAGATTATGTCACCACTTAGCATTAGCTGGATAATCTGAGCTTATCTAACATTAGTTGGTTCTACATTGCTGTTTCAGTGTGATATAAAAAAAATGTTTTCGTAGGAAACCTTTAATGGATTAAAAATGTCAAATGAGCTCGATGGCTATTAATTTCCGTTGAGCTCGGAGGTGAGATCGTAGTAAAGTGCTCATTGAATAAGAAATAAATCAAAATTTATCTTAGAAGTTATTTACCTTGTTGTACATCTAATCCAGCTCTTTCGAGCATATAAGGCAGACCTTAACATAAACATTTTCAAAGTTTTAAATCAACTTCATTACTCGGTCTTAAACTAACATCAATGTTTATGAGTTTAATTTCTCAGAAACATAATATTTGGATCCTCGTTTTAATACTATACATAAATTTTTAAATGTTGTGGGCATTTGATCCGGTTCGAAGGACCAATATTGTAAGTATTGGTCCTTCGAAATTGATTTACATGCTGTCCTATCCATGGAATCAGCTTAGCTTATTAATTCATTAATGGATTTTTTTTAATCCATTGAGCCTCACGTTTATTAAGAAAAATATTCTTGACAATGAATACCAGTGTAAATCTTTTCACCAAATGTTGCCTGTAAGAGATTGCTTTAGCAATAAGGTCCCCCGTGTACGGGCCTGTGTAAGGTGGTGTTTCTTCTGTGTCTTGTATTGTTTTCCTGTGTTATGTGTACGTGTAATATAGACTCTAAATAACTAACTGAATCACATGGTAGACACTTGCTACAAGTGTAAATTAAAAATTTATATCACCCCCGACAAGTAAAGGTTACAGTAACTAGAAAAGAGCTGATAACTTTCAAACAGCTGAACCGATTTTCTTGGATTATAGCTAAGAACACTCTCGATCAAGCCACCTTTCAAACAAAAAAAACTAAACTAAAATCGGTTCAGTAGTTTAGGAACTACGATGCCACAGACAGATACACAGATACACATGTCAAACTTATAACACCCCTCTTTTTGGGTCGGGGGTTAAAAAAAAGATTTATTTTTTTCTATGAAAATGTACTGACCTCCAGCAATCGCGACGCCAGATTTATCAGAGACGCGTCGCCTCACTGGTCCAGGGGAAGCGCCTTCACTTGGAGCTCCTGGAAATTGAGTAAGAAATATAAATTCTGCTTCTTTCTGGACTTCCCAAAATCATGAAATGAATGAATGAATGAATTAGACATAGTGGTCCGAAAAGTCGATTAGGGAATAGTGGAATAATCGGAGGGAGACCTTTGCCCAATCGTGGGGCAAACAGACTAGCTTTTATAAGATTAGAATTATAGCAACTTATACATAGTATATACCAGACACCAAATACGAAATCACTCTCTAGTCGCCAGAAAATCAAGCCGGTCCCCCGTTACTGGGTAGTCCCCTTTTTCAATCTTTAGTCTCTAGTAAATAATATTGAGCCTTTACTGAGCGTTTACCCCCTGGTTAGACATTCTCAGTTCCAAGTCTGAGCTATAATTCTTCTCTCTTTATTGACGCCTAATCACCGATTAGACATCGTTAAACCCAGATCCCTGGTTTGGTCCGATCCTCCCAATTTTTGCTCTTTACTCATGATTCATGGCCATTGGTCCCTGTTCCTTAGTTTAAGGTCCCTGTTTCCTAGACTCTATCCTGTTCTTTAAAATTCCAGGCTCAAAAGGGCTAGAACCCAGAGCCGTAAAGCCAGTAAAGAAAACTGGTCAAGTGCGAGCCGGACTCTCATACGAAGGGTTCCGTACCATCGTACAAGATATTTTAATATTTTTATGTGCAACACAACAAATTAATGACATCAGCGCCAACTTTTTAGAAAATTATTTTTTTCGTGAACAATTTTAATTAATTTTTGTGTGATGTAACCACAAATTCTCTGTTTTCGGATTTATTGTGCTATAAGACCCACCTACCTACCAAATTTCGTGATTTTAGGACAACGGGAAATACACTCATAGGTTTTCTTGACAGACACGCCGGACAGACGGACAGACAAACAGACAGACAGACAACAAAGTGATCCTATAAGGGTTCCGTTTTTCCTTTTGAAGTACGGGACCCTTAAAATCCCCTGTTCTCTCTTTTCTGGCCTCTGTTCCCTGTTCACTTACCATGTGGCAGTTTAGCGTGGTGGTTGTCCCTAGCGGCGTGTAGATGTCGCATCATGGCTGCGAGACGGTCGCGCTCGCGTCGCAGTTGCAACTCTAGTTGCGCGACCACTTGCATCTGGACACGCGCCTGCGCAGCCGACCGGTCGTCGAGTGTGTGCGCACCTTCTAAATGCCTGGAGATTATGAAGATTAAGATAGACATCAGTGTTGACTTTGGGCAATCTAAGAGATCTTCGTGACGATAATTATTGATAACTAAAAATTTGATTGAACTTTGGTTTTAAAAAAAATCCAAAATATCATGTCTTTTTTTACAAGTTAACCCTTAACTGAAATCTTATTTGGTGGTAAGTGATGATGCAGTCTAAGATGGAAGCGCGTTAACCTGGAAGAGGTATAGCAGTTTTTATTAAACCCATAGCTACTCCCTTTGATTTCTATACCGCCTTCTACCTCTAGGCCGAAGCCTCCCAACAGACCAGACTAGAAATTTAGGAATTATAAAATTCCAAACCCCTACCGGGAATCAAACCCGGGACCTCCCACTAATAAGACCACAGTGCTTACCACTGCACCAGGGAGGTCTTCAAAACAACAAGACAAAAGTTAAACAGTGGTAATTTGTTTCGCCCAGCAGAAGTCATGCAAACTTACTTGAGGAAAGCCTGGAAGTCATCCGCCAGAGCATCGCAGCCGGGCCACTTGCACACTCCTCTTCCAAATAACGGATGCTCTTCTATCTCTCCACCCCACAGCATTAACCCTTAAATTAATAACTTTTATTTAAGCTAAAGTTTAGCTTTTGAGCTTAGTTCGAGATTCAGGTTAATGTTGTTTATGGCTTTGATCTTTTGTATTTTAGTGACATCAGACCGTGCAAATCGTTGGATCTATGATTCTTGGAGCTGAAAAATTGTAGAGTGCTAGAGAAAACGCAGTTTACGGCGCTCTTTTGTACGATGGGCTGGCTTTAGTAGTTATTATTATAATCATAACCATATCCTTTACTTGCTTGAGTACAGATACAAAAGATGAATACAAAGAGGCTACAATGTATTCGAGCATTGCTGGCATGCAAATATTATGTTCTTATATATTAGGAAATGCTTATGTCCAAATGTCTATAGGCTGTGAAGTACCTACTTTTTAAGAAAAGAAGAGAACACAACTAGAACCTGAACTTAATATACTGAGTTATATTAATATTATATCAAGGTGTTCCATGCCAGTCGGACAGGCATTGCCAGCAAACAGAAGTACGAACAAATTGCTCATCCGAAGCAAAACGTAAGTAAGTACTGTAGATGCAGGCGTTTCTTTGCTAAAGTCCATGATATACAAAGAATCAACAGCTTATTTTTCTAAAATCTGCTAAAAAAGGATGGTTTATAGCAAATTAAGCTATTCATTCTTGGTATATGTAAGTAAGTGCCGAGTGCTGACCTGTAGGAGCATTGGGCGGCACGGATATGGGCGCGTGCATCAAGTACTGTCGCTGCACCGCCTGCAGTTGCTGCACCAGTTGCTGTTGCTGCGCGCCGAGCTGCTGCTGCAGAGAGCCTGAGAGACGACAGAAAGCTTTGAAACTTTTGAAAGGACAAACAGAAATCAGAAAAGATGTTTCTACAGCGTGAAAGAATTTTTGAACGAATAGACCTCAATAACACGATATAGTTATATAAAAAAAAAAAAAAATTGATACTTTTTTAAAGAAAGATACTTTTCTAATAATATAATGAATAGGACATAATTAGTTATGAATTGCCATAACATTTTTTAATTTTTTAATTTTTAATTTTAATTTTTATATATACGTGACATTTTATTAATATGTAATCACGTTGCAGCGCCCTGACGGGGCTTTATGTTGTAATATTATAATTATTTTCTATTATGATGTAAAACATGAATGCAAATAAATAAAGAATAAAGAATAAAGATTGGGGCTGCAAGAATCAGGCAGGCAGAAGTCGGGGGTTTGGGGTTCAATCTCGGACACGCACCTCTAACTTTTCAGAGTTGTGTGCGTTCTAAGCAATCAATAAGTATCACTTGCTTTAAACGGTAAAGGAAAACATCGTAAGGAAACCTGCATGCCAGTTCTCCATAATGTTCTCAAAGGTGTGTGAAGCCTGCACTTGGCCAGCATGGTAGACTGTGACCAAACCTATCGCAGTATGCGAAAGGGTGCTCAGTAGTAGGCCAGCGATGCGTTGGTGATGGATAGTGAAACAAGCAGTGTGAACTAGCAAATTGAAGTTACCTGGTTTAAACACCACTTAGAACTAAAGATTGGTGTAATGTTGAGTTTGTAACCATTTAACTTACTAGGCGAAGTGTCGGGAGGCTGTAGGTGGGACTGCGAGAGCAGGTTCAGGTTGATCTGTTCTTGTAGTCGGGACTGCTCCAACTGTCGCTTCGCAGCTTCCGATGACATATGCTGTAGACACATACCAATATTATTGAAAGGTCAACCAATTTAAGGTCCACATATGGCAATAGCCAGCCAAAATATCTATCGGTTCGAAAAACCGTTAGATATTGAGGCCCAAGATGCAGATGTGGACAATGTGTAGGTGTGGACAATCCTTAACTAACCAGCTCGTTGAAAGACCTGGAACACCAGACACGCAAAGGGAGCTTCCCTTTGCGCGTTCTAACACCTTTATAATGGGGAGCCTGGTGCACTTCGACTGGTCACTGTGTCAGATTTTTTTCACACATGCAAACTGTGGAGCCAACTCCCATCAAGGTTTTTCTTCTAGATTTTAAGTTATTCAAGAGACGGATCAATAAAATCCTGAAAGGCATTGGTGCTTCAAACGTTTATTTGCGGTGGTAATTGCTTAACATCAGGTGACCCGTCTGTTAGTTTGCTTGCTTAGTAAGGATTCTCCTTGTTGAGCTAAATACCTGTTTCTGCATATGATGCTGATGGAACAGTCGTTGCTTCATCAGCGCCTGCAGCTGGGAGTGCTGGTCGAGCAGCTGCATGGCCAGGAGGTCTGGGGCTACGAGGGGTAGAGGTGATCGGGGAGGAGCGCTACTGCTGCCAGCTGGTGATACGGGCGCTGGGCTGGACTGTGCTGATCCACCGGTTGGTGATGTTGGTGCTGACGCCTGGAGTGACAATAATAATAAATTTGGCGCAAAGAAATCTATACTAATAAATAAAATTGGAGTGTCTGTCTGTAATTTCGAAATAACTACCACATATTAAGGTCATATGGTTATTTGAACGATACCATAACTGAATCACACGTTTTTAAAATTTTTGTCTGTCTGTCTGTCTGTCTGTTTGAAAAGCTAATCTTCGGAACGGCTGAACCGATTTTAACGGGATTTTCACATACAAGTAGAGGATTGACCAGGGTGTAACATAGGCTACTTTTTTAACCGACTTTCAAGAAGGGAGTTGTGTTTTTCTACCTATGTACACCGAAATCTCCGAGATTTCTGAACCGATTTGCGTCATTTCTTTTTTAATCGATAGAGGAACTTTGCGACATTGTTTCATAAAAAAATTTGGATTCCAACTCCTCAATCCTGATGCTGCAGGGGATCTGACCAATCAACGCGGGCGAAGCTGCGGGCATCAGCTAGTTACATAATAAAAAGGAAAACTGAGAGTCAATTGATGAGAACTATTCTCTGAGTATTTTGCTTTTTTAAATTCACTATAGGCAAACGCTTGACCACAATCACACCTCATGGAAAGTGATGATGTGGCCTAAGATGGGACGCGTTTACCTAGAAGATGCCTATTCACATTGCCTATGTAGTATTACTTGTTTCAAATTCTCGACTATAGCTTCTACCTGCTTACTTACTACTAACTTATGCGAACATCTTTGACCTTAAAGGTCATCGCCTTCGACGACTTTTTGTAGCGAATACAGCAGCGCGTATTTTGAACGCGATACTGAATCTGTAGTGATACAGAATCGCGGGTGAAGGTACACGGGCACATCATATTAATTTCATTCATTAATTAAATTGATATAAACCTTAAGTATAACTCGGTCGCGCTTTAGTTTGCACCTCGCTGAAATGCGGCGTCTCTCCCACTTCCCCGCTCACCTCCCCGCGGTCGTCTTGTCGCATCAGTATACGGTTCGCATACCGTACCTAAGCGTCAGTGTGACGTAATCGACGCGAGATGCAAACTTAGCTTGACTGAGTAGTACGATGATTCGTCCCATCTTAGGCAAAATCATCACTTGCCATCAGGTGTAATTGCGATTAAGCCTTGCCTATAATGAATAAAAGATGAAACATACCCGTGTAAGCGAGATGGGCTCATTCGTCGGCGGCGGGGAGCGTCGCGGCGGTGAGCTGCGCCTGCGACGCCGCGCCGCCTCGCCGCCCCACCTGCCGGACTCCTCTCTGCAACACCAGAACACAACATTCCAAGAATCGACACTAACTTCAAGTCAAACTTCTCATCCAAACCCCTCAGTGCTTGAAGACTATACCTATAAAATACCTAAGCCTTCGAACAGTGCGTGTTGCCAGTATATGCCATGTATTGGTCTCATAAGAAAGCTCAGCTCAGTGTCACTCAGCGGGCTATGAAGAGAGCTATGCTTGGAGTTACTCTACGTGATCAAATCAAAAATAAGAAGATCCGTAGGAGAACCAGAGTAACCAACATAGCTCAACGGGTTGCTGAAGTGTCAATGGGGAGGGTACATTCGAAAAACCAATAGACGTTGGGAGTTGGGACCTCAATTACGACCCTGCACCAGAAAGTGCAGTGTTGGTTGACCTCACTAGGTGGAGAGACGACATCAAACGAGTTGGAAGGAGCCACTGGATTCAGGTGGCCCAAGACCGTTGCGTGTGGACTGTGGATGTCCCTACAAGAAATTTATGTCCAGCTGTGGGCATCTATGGTCATTGATGATAATAATGATGAAGATCAGTGGCTACATGGCACCACTGGAGTTAATGATTCCCAATCAGGTCTAAAGAACTGCCATACATGTTCCAAGTTTATCTGACCATCGGACCTCTTACCTGTCCAAACAGCGGTCCAGCTCGAAAGAGTTGAGTGGCGGCGGCTTGGCGGCCCCACCCGGGGTTGTGTTCAGTGCCGACTCCGGACCCTGTCAACAAAAGATAAAGATAAAAAGATTAAATAATATAAAAGAAAAGCTGATTGACAACTTATCTATCTACGCACAGACCACACGAGGTGGCTCAAACTACTGGACGGAGCGGGCTGTTTGACATGCTTTTATGACATAGGCATCCTCTAAGAAAACATGTTGGAAAATTCAACACCTAAGGGGGCAAAATAGGAGTTTGAGGTTTGTGTCGCGGGTTGGATAATGTTGCAAGCCACTTTGATAGCAAGAATAGCATTTAAAAAAAAAGATTCCGACGAACTGAGAACCTCCTCCTTTTTTTGAAGTCAGTTAAAAATTACACATACTAAATAGGCACACTATAGGTTTGTTCTGTGTTAAAGTGTACCTATAACTTCAAAACTTCAAAGTTACCGACTGGCTGCCCGTGTAACTTTTAAACTACTTTACACATACAGAAATTTGGAAGACATCGATGCCACAGCTACACTAAATACTAAAACGTGTCTACAAAATTTTATTATGTCTAATTGGTCGAATTGAGTACCTCCTTCTTTATTTGAAGTCGGTTAAAAAAAGCGAGTAAACGCAGGCGGGTCACCTGATGTTAAGTGATTACCGCCGAACATTTGCAGACCGCCCCGTGAATAACCCCATGCTGTAGTCTAATGTTGATAACAACACGATCAGGATGTTTAGGTACTATGACAATAGTCCTATTTATAGTAGAATAAATAATTTAAATAGCGGTTGTTATAAAAAAATACAAGTTATAAAATAGTAACACATAACAGTTTACATTGAACACTTGCTGGGCCGTGTTGACACAGGCCATCAAAACACCGCTCCTCTGAGCTCATAGTGCAAATATGTTTATGTCTACGGCTGCCCACTACAATAACATATTAACTAGTTTTTCTTATTCAGCGTTAGGTTAGGGCTGCGCCAAACATGCAACTGTGTACGCAATCGATGAAAGCATGGGATAGGTTTTTTACCCGTCTGCGGCAATGCCAAAAGGAAGAGTTATGATTTTAGCAGTATATGTATGTACTAGCGACCCGCCCCGGCTTCGCACGGGTGGACATTTATTTTTTCTATTTTCCGGGATAAAATATAGCCTATACGGATTCGGAAGAATCCCTCTAAGTAATGGTAAAAGAAATTTTGAAATCGGTCCAGTAGTTTTTGAGCCTATTCAATACAAACATACAAAAATACAAAGGTTTCCTCTTTATAATATTAGTATAGATGTATGTTTGTATCCAGATTCTGTGTGTTCCACCGTAACGCCTAAACTGGGCCGATTTTGATGAATAAGCTGTTAATTTGATCCGTCGTAAAAGTCCGGGTGACATAGGCTACATTTTATACGAAAAAAATTGACCCAACGGATGTTACACCAAAAAAAATGCGAGTCTCCAAAAATTTTTTTGCTATTGTATCGAGTGAGATGTCAAATGAAAGAGGAGAAAATTCTGAGTTTTCTGGTTGTTATTCTGAATATAAATTTACTACGACATTAAAATTTCAAACCATATTTGAAAAATTATGTTATTAATTTCGACGGAATGAGTACAAACAGTCAAACAACATAATAAAAAAAATTTAGGACACCCCTTGCCTAGTACCGGATATGACTAAAACAATAATATATGTTGCTGTACATACGTTTAATGTGCTAGACGTTTTAAATATAAGTAAATATGGCTAATTTTGTTTGATAAAGCGATTTACATATTTATTTTAAACTAGCTGATGCCCGCAGCTTCGCCCGCGTGGATTGGTCAGATCCCCTGCAGCATCAGGATTGAGGAGTTGGACTCCAAATTTTTTATGAAACAATGTCGCAAAGTTCCTCTATCGATTAAAAAAGAAATGACGCAAATCGGTTCAGAAATCTCGGAGATTTCGGTGTACATAGGTAGAAAAACACAACTCCCTTTTTGAAAGTCGGTTAAAAAAGTAGCCTATGTTACTCCCTGGTCAATTCTCTACTTGTCTGTGAAAATCCCGTCAAAATCGGTTCAGCCGTTCCCAAGATTAGCCTTTTCAAACAGACAGACAGACAGACAGACAGACAGACAAAAATTTTAAAAACGTGTGATTTGGTTATAGTATCGTTCAAATAACCATATGACCTTAATATGCGATAGTTATTTCGAAATTACAGAGTACAGACAGACACTCCAATTTTATTTATTAGTATAAGATATGTGTGCTTTAGATACTAGACTTTAAAACATAGATTTTTTATCGATGACTAGTTCATTTTTTTATAGGTATTTGCATCTTCCAAATCAGCCCGCGTCTATCTTAGACTGCATCATCATGACACCAGGTAAAATCAGGTAAACATGTTATTCATCAAGTCATCGTTAAAGTCAAAGTCAAAATCATTTATTCAAAGTAGGTACAATTGTACTCCTTTTGATGGTCATAATTGTTAAATTTGTACGATATAGTGGTGATAATTAATTACGTAACTTGAAACTAAAGCTACGAGGGTTCCAAACGCGCCCAAGTCTGAAAAGAGCCCACAAAAACTCTGCCGTTGCCTCGGCTTGTTGGTGTTGATGGTTCTGAGGAGTCCAGAAAGAAGCAGATCTTGCCCACAATAGTATTATTTGGATTTCTGTGCCCACAATTCATCTGGCACAGGGCATAGCCTGCCTACGATATTGTCACGTAGCAAAAATTGTTTGCCTACGTGACGTTAACGCAAACAAAGTGTAAGGTTTTAATTGTTTATTAATTGCTTCGAATAAAACGTGCGATTGTATCGATGCCTTATCGAATATCTGCCAGGGCTGTCACATAATCCATACTATCCATACTAATATTATAAATTTATACGAAAGTGTGTCTGTCTGCTACGTTTACACGGCCTAACCGCTGAACCGATTTTAATGTTTGTACAGACTTGGGGTACATCCCGGGAAAGGACATAGGCTACTTTTATCCCGGAAAATCAAAGAGTTCCTACAGGATTTACAAAACCGATATCCACGACTTAGGTAGCTCTAGTATCAACTAATTTGTGAGTTATAGTCGATACTAGAGCTAATTTCTTAAACTGGACCCTTTCAAGTAAAGATTTTTATATAAACCTGTGAGGATGGTACTGCCATTGGCGCAATTTAAATGCCATTAGCCTACGTTGTCGTATTAGATTACAAATTGCGAAAAACCAAATTATATTTGAATTTCGCGGGCAGACCTATTGCACCGAACAAGTATCTACTCGAAAATCGAACCCAGGACCTGGTTACCTGCTTTCAAACATGCTAACTACTAGTCCAACACGACAGGTGTAGGTAGTAACTAGTAGTAGTACCTAGTAGGGAACTATTAGGTACCAAATATCAACGGCTGTAGCGTGTGTTTGTTTACGCTAACATCACGTCTGGTAAACAAGCTGTTACGTGACAATATATCGCGTGTCTTTCTCGGAAGAAATGCCAACTATGAGGTACGTAGCATTTATTATTTTGCGAAGGATGTAACATATAGAAAGTTGGAGAAAATCTAAATCTAATCATATAAAAGGAAAAGGTGGCTGACTGATTGATTGACTGATTTATCAACGCACAATCAAACTACTGGACGGATCGGGCTGTTTATATTATAACTTACAGCATTCTTACAGCCCAGAAGAATAAGGATCGTGGAAATCTGACTTATTAAGTCGTTTAACAAGTGTACCTACCTAAATTAAAAAATAACACCCCCGACAAGTGAAGGTTACAGTAACTAGAAAAGAGCTGATAACTTTCAAACGGCTGAACCGATTTTCTTGGATTATAGCTTTACACTATATACACTCTCGATCAAGCCACCTTTCAAACAAAAAAACTAAATTAAAATGGATTCAATAGTTTAGGAGCTACGATGCCACAGACAGATACATAGATACACACGTCAAACTTATAACACCCTTCTTTTTGGGTCGGGGGTCAAAAAATCGGTCAAGAGTTGCATACCATCGTACAAGAAATGGGTTTAACACTATAATTAAAAAAAAACATCATGACTCTCCATCAAACTATTACTGTTCACGAGGTTACAGCCCGTACGGACGGACAGACGGACAATGGAGGCTTACTAATAGGGTTTCATAGGCACCCTTCGGTTACGGAACCCTAAAAATGAGTAACGTGTTTAGTTATCGGGTTCCATGTTTTGTTTTTTTACGAAAAACAACCGCATGACCGCTCTAACAATAACATGCCTGTTGTTTTGGTAAACGATGCTTGTGCTGCATTACTCATTGGATGAAGGCTTTATAGAAAGTAAACCTTGCTGTGACTCACTGACAAACAGTCATTTACTTACTTTATCAACCCCCGATCCAAAAAGAAGGGTGTTGTAAGTTTGACGTGTGTATCTGTCTGTGGCATCGTAGCTCCTAAACTAATGAACCGATTTTAATTTAGTTTTTTTTTGTTTGAAAGGTGGCTTTGATCGAGAGTGTTCTTAGCTATAATCCAAGAAAATCAATCAATTTTTTGTAAGTAGGTACTATGTAGAGAAGATGGCTTCACTTCGGCTTCACTTCACTCTGCTAATGTGCGTTGCGCTTTAGTCAGATAAAAAGGAAAATCTCACCTGTCTAACAGCATACAGCATCTTGAGATCCTCCAAAGTTATTGAATCACTAATTATTATTATTATTATTTATTAATAACACGGTTCGCGTCTTGTTTATTAATAAACAATAATAAATTCTATTGCACTAAGATCATATCGCTCGTATCAAATGATATATGTGCACTTATTATTGTAATTACTGTGTTTATTCCCATATTATTGTTTATTATTATTATACTATTATTAATTTATTATCGTCATTATGATAAGTTTATGATGATTCTGAAAGATTTTGTTTGCGTTATTACATATTACATACTTAGTTATGTTTGCGTCGCTGTTCAGTATTGAGAACGTTTTAAAATAATAAAAAATATTTAGAAAAAAAAAACAAAAAAAAACCGATCAAGTGCGAGTCAGGCCACACTTTTTTAGGGTCCCGTACATCTATACTAATATTATAAAGAGGAAACCTTTGTATTTACCATTACTTAGAGGGATTCTTCCGAATCCGTATAGGCTATATTTTATCCCGGAAATTAGATAGGATTTTTCGTGGTAGTGTCCACCCGTGCGAAGCCGCTCGCTAGTATAATTATAAACATCATATTTTAGGTAATGAAATATTATCTATCTCCATTCCCAGCCAAATCCGTCTAGTAGTTTTTGCGTGAAGGAGTAACAAACATAAACACACACATACCTACACACATACACACAAACTTTCGCCTTTATAATATTAGTGTGATAGTGTGAAGTGTGATGATCTATTTTTTTATTCCGGTACAAGCACAGACAGATCACTATTTAGTGGTTTGTGGTTACAAGTTAGCCCTTATATCGGATTCTGCATTAAGGTTCTCTCTACAACGTAGCTATACCTATACCTAATAAGCCTATTAGCTCAACGGTTATAGGAACAGACTGAAGTCCCAAAAGTCAGCGGTTCAAACTCCACCCGTTGTACCATTGTCGTACCTACTCAAGCTTTACAGTTTATACGCGGGGAGCAACCAATACTGAAAGCTCTGTGATCGCGGATTTGAAAACTTTTGATGAAAATGAAAAGTTTACACTCGAAGGAATAGGATGAGCTTGGTCAGCGTGGATTTAATTAGCCGAAAATATGTTTAACTAGCTGATGCCCGCGTGGATTGGTCAGATCCCCTGCAGCATCAGGATTGAGGAGTTGGACTCCAAATTTTTTATGAAACAATGTCGCAAAGTTCCTCTATCGATTAAAAAAGAAATGACGCAAATCGGTTCAGAAATCTCGGAGATTTCGGTGTACATAGGTATAAAAACACAACTCCCTTTTTGAAAGTCGGTTAAAAAAGTAGCCTATGTTACTCCCTGGTCAATTCTCTACTTGTCTGTGAAAATCCCGTCAAAATCGGTTCAGCCGTTCCCAAGATTAGCCTTTTCAAACAGACAGACAGACAGACAAAAAATTTTAAAAACGTGTGATTCAGTTATACTCGTAGTATCGTTCAAATAACCATATGACCTTAATATGCGGTAGTTATTTCGAAATTACAGACAGACACTCCAATTTTATTTATTAGTAGTAGTATAGATATAGATTAAATTTTATAGTATTTACCTAATGGCCGTTAAGTTTAACATCTCAATTCTCATCGCGGATTTTGATTAATCTTAAGCTAAGTGCAAAATTCCCTACAGATTTAGAAAAATTGCGGCCGACCGATGTTTTTTAGTCGGAAAGGTCCGGCATACAGATTTGAATGGTGTGATGAGGAGTAAAATTCTCTGATTCATTTTCATAAAAAAATTCAAATCCGCGATCACTGAGCGTTCAGGGTTGGTGGCTCCCTACTGGGTCGATTTTGATGAACGAGGTGTCAATTGATTTGCTGTAAAGGTCCGGGTGACATAGGCTATATTTTATATGAAAAAAATTTACCTAACGTATGTAACATGAAAAAAGTGAAGGTCTCAAAATTTTTTTTTTGCTATTGTATCGAGTGGTGTGATGAAATGAAAGAGGTAAAAATTCTGAGTTCATAAATTCCCTACTGGGCCGATTTTGATGAACGAGGTGTCAATTGATTCGTTGTAAAGGTCCGGGTGACATAGGCTATATTTTATATGAAAAAAATTTACCTAACGTATGTAACATGAAAAAAGTGAAGGTCTCAAAAAATTTTTTTTGCTATTGTATCGAGTGGTGCGATGAAATGAAAGAGGAAAACATTCTGAGTTCATAAATATAAATGTACTACATTAAAATATACTAAGCGACAGAAAAACAATTTTACTCTAATAGGTATGTCAGCCTTTATTCAGACGATCGCAGTCGAGTTTTAGTTTTCAACATTCTAAAAGAAAATAAAAATAAGGATTTCAAAACTCTACCCGATTGGAGTCGGGGCCAGACAGCCAGTTTTAACATTCAGTATCGCCTAAAAATTTCAGCAATTCCGAGCAAAGTAAAAAGCTCGTAATAAATGCCGCCCGTCCTGAAACTACCCCCTGAAAAGCGTCGTCCCCACCCCCTCAACAGCGCCGGCCAATGGCGGCGCTGTTCAGCTGTACGCCCAGCCGCTGAAAATTACGCCTACCTGAAAGTAATAATGAAATGTGTAGCGTTTTTTATGTCCTTTTTCTTTTTGGAGGAAGTGTAAAATTTACCTTATAGGCAAACTAACTGATACCCGCGATTTCGTCCGCGTGAATTTTTTTTTAAATCCCGTGGAGTTCCCACGGGATTTTTAAAAAACCGTCTTTGGTATTCCGGGATAAAAAGTTGCCTATGTCGGGATGCAAGCTACTTCTGTACCGAATTTCAAATACATCGGTTAAACGGTTGGATCTTTAAGAATCCCGCGGGAACTCTTTGATTTTCCGGGATAAATGTCCTTCCCCGGGATGTAAGCTAACTCTGTACGGAATTTCATCAAAATCGGTGAAACTGTTGAGCCGTGAAAAGCTAGCAGACAGACAGACAGACAGACTTTCGCATTTATAGTAAGTATTAATAGTACGGATAGCACATAACACCCCCGACAGTAGGTAACTAGAAAAGAGCTGAAAACTTTCAAACGACTGAACCGATTTTCTTGGATTACTTATAGCTAACAAGTGTAAATTAAAAATTTATAACACCCCCGACGATCCAAAGTATTTGAGTTTTCCAAAACATCATTTTCAAATAAATAATTATGTATTTAGGCAACGTCCATCTTGACAGCTTGACATTTGTCAATTGACATAATATTAAGAACCTAACGGTTATCTAACCTTCTTTTCAACAAGAAAACTAGAAAAGAGCTGATAACTCTTAAACGGCTGAACCATTTTTTTTGGATTATAGCTAAGAACACTCTCGATCAAGCCACCTTTCAAACAAAAAAAACTAAATTAAAATCGGTTCATTCGTTTAGGCGCTACAATGCCACAGACAGATACACAGATACACAGACACACAGATACACAGATACACACGTCAAACTTATAACACCCCTCTTTTTGGGTCGGGGGTTAAAAAAAACTCTCGATCAAAAGCCACCTTTCAAACAAAAAACTAAATTAAAATCGATTCATTAGTTTAGGAGCTACGATGCCACAGACTGATACACAGATACATAGATACACAGATGCACAGATACACAGATACACACGTCAAACTTATAGCACCCCTCTTTTTGGGTCGGGGGTTAAAAATTCAAAACCCCTGTAGGTAAGTAATCGAACCTGGGACCTCCCATTAATAAGACCACAGCGTTTACCACTGCACCAGGGCGGCCGTCAAAAACCTACTAATATTACTCACTAGACTAGAAGATGCCCGCGACTTCGTCAGCGTGGATTTAGGTTTTTAAGGATCCCGTTGGAACTGTTTAATTTTCCGGGATAAAAAGTTGCCTATGTCAATTACAGGGACGCAAGCTCTCTCGGTACCTTTTATATAAATCGGATAAGCGGATGAATCTTCAGGAATCCCGAGGGAACTGTTTGATTTTCCGGGATAAAAAGTAGTCCATCCCCGGGATATAAGCTAACTCTGCACCAAACGTCAGAATCGGCTAAACTGTTGGGCCGTGAAAAGGTAGCAGACAGACAGACAGATACACTTTCGCATATATATTAATATTAAGTAAGGATAAGTTGGTGGTATAAATACAGGTGGTTAAGGCGTCTGCCTTCTATTCCAAAGGTCAGGGGTTCGATCTCGAAAACACATCTCTAATTTTTCGGTATTAATATCACTTGCTTTAACGGTGAAGGAAAACATCGTGAGAGTTCTGCATATAATGTTCTCAAAGGTGTGTGAAGTCTGCCAATTCGCACTTGATCAGCGTGGCGAACTGTGGCCTAAGCCACAGAACACCTCTGTTCTGTGGCCTAAGCCCTCCTCATTCTGAGAGGAGGATTCGAAGGGTGTTGACGACGTGACGTGTAGCCCAGTAAGCAAGTTGAAGCAACATACTCAAAATACTGATGGATGGGGATTAGGCTAACGGGTAGAGGTGGGAGAGGAGGTAAAGGCCCCTTTCACGTGCACGTTCACGTGACACGTGCGTAAATCCCTAACACACCGGGTTACACATACGTCCACGCTTTACGCAAGCGGTGTGCCATGTTTCATACAGTTCCATACATTACAACGCAATGGTACGCGCTACGTCTACGCTTACGCAGCCTGTGTGCCAGACACTGGTCGTTGGTTGTCATCGGCTTTACCCCCAACCCATTAGCTTCACCCCCATCCATCAGTACTTTGAGTATGTTTCTTCAGACACCATTCCCTACAACTACTTATGCCAAAATCGCTTTTACACAAGTTATTTCCTCTATTTCTCCTTCGGGCTAGGGGTCGCAAGCCTTTTTATTATTTAACTTTTTTTCTTTTCCCTGGGTCGCATAAAAATGGATGAGAAACAATGGACTTTATTAAACCACTAAATAATTTATTTATTCAGAGGTCCAGACCTTGGTCTAGACTCTAGAGTCTAGACATTGACGACTACTAATGATGCTTTTTTGGAGTGGTCACAGGTCAAGTGCACTAATTTAGGTAATTCGTAAGAAACATACCAAAATAAAATAAAATAAGTCAAATGCGAGTGGGCTCGCATATGAACTGTTCTGTACCATCCAAATAGGTTTTTTAGAGTTCCGTACCTGAAAAGGAAAAACGGAACTCTTACAGAATCACTTTGTTGTCTGTCTGTCTGTCTCTCTGTTCGTCCGTCCGTCGTGTCTGTCAAGAAAACCTATAGGGTACTTCCCGTCAACCTAGTATCATGAATGGCAGGTAGGTAGGTATTATAGCACAAGTAAAGGAATTAATTCGAAAATCGTGAATTTGTGGTTACATCACAGAAAAAAATTAAAATGCGTTTAAATATTCAAATTAAGATAACTCCTACCAAGTGGGGTATCATACGAAAGGGCTTTATTATACCTGTACATTCTAAAAGAAATTTTTATTTATTTTTGTGCATATCTAATAGTTTTTGATTTATCGTGCAAATTGTCGGAAAAATACCCGAGTACGGAACCCTCAGTGCGTGAGTCTGACTAGCACTTGGCCGGTCTTTTTTTAAATCCTCATACCGACCGCGATCAACATTGTACTGAGTAGGTAAATTTAACTCAATTTAAAAAGAACCATTAAAGAAAACCAATCAAAATCACCTTATAACCTTGTTTCTTGCATAAATAGTTTACTTAGTTTTAATGTTAGATAATGTTTTGAACAATGAAGTAGGTAATAGAAATATTTAAATATGTACATAGTACCTAGTTCATTCGTATAAGCTCACATTAAATACCTCGGAAAAAACCAGCCAAGTGCGAGTCAGACTCGCAAACTGAAGGTTCCGTACCTACTGGGGTATTTCTTCTGACATTTTGCACGATAAATGAAAAACTGTTGCATAGAAATTAACAAAAATCTGTTCTAGAATGTACAGGGTAAAGCCCTTTCATATGATACCCCACTTGGTATACTTAGTTATATTACTGTGAAAATAAGTACCTATTAGTTATTTGGTCATGAACACATTTTATAATTTTTTTGTGATGTAACCACAAATTCACGGTTTTCGGATTTATTGCTTTACTTGTGCTATAAGACCTACCTAGCTGCCTTTCATGATACTAGGTCAACGGGAAGTACCCTATAGGTTTTCTTGACAGACACGACAGACGGACAGACAGACAACAAAGTGATTCTATATAGGTTTCATTTTTCCTTTTGAGGTACGAAACCCTAAAAATATGGATGCGCTAAGCCCGGCGCTTTAGAACTTCCGGAGTTAGGTTTTCACTCGTGTCATGATTTCATTGCCGAAATAACAAGGTGGTATGGAATGCTCATAGTGTGCGTCTTCGCATTCACCTAGGGTTCCGTAGGTACCCTAAAGATGCCAACGGGACCCTAATACTAAGCTTCTGCTGTTCGCCGTCCGTTCGTCCGTCCGTTTGTCTGTCAGCGGGCTTTATCTCGTGAATCGTAATAGGTAGAGAAGTTAATATGATGTTTTGACATCTGGGTTTTTATTCTAAGTTTAACACTTTTTCAATGGGAAATCTATCTGTAATTAAAAAAACACCCGTTTAACAGGGCTCTCTTCGTCACTTACTCCATAAAATCGTAGTCCCAATTTCATTTGAATATTAAGCAACCAAAGTCCATGAAATTTTGCAGACATATTCTAAAAAGTAGGTAATATCTGTGCCTGTGGTGTTTTAGATTTTTCTAAAAATATGTAGTTTTAAAATTACAGGGGCTCAAAGATTTGTATGTGAATTTTTAAGACCGCGTAACTTTGAAATCGAATATTTTAACAGAAAACTGGAAAACTACAGGCATAGATATTAGTTCCCGGAACGTTTCTGCAAAATTCCATTGAGTATGATTGGTTAGTATTAAAATGAGAGACGAACTACGTTTGTATGGAGCGAGTGACGGAGAGAGCCCTCTTAACGCTTATTTTTAACTAGCTGATGCCCGCAGCTTCGCCCGCGTGGATTTAGGGTCTGAAATCCCGTGGGAAAGTTGTCACAAAGTTCCTCTATCGCTTAAAAAAAAAAATTACGCAAATCGGTTCAGAAATCTCGGAGATTTCGGTGTACACAGGAAGAAAAACACAACTCCCTTTTTGAAAGTCGGTTAAAAAAGTAGCCTATGTTACTCCCTGATCAATCCTCTACTTGTCTGTGAAAACCCCGTCAAAATCGGTCCAGCCGTTCCGAAGATTAGCCTTTTCAAACAGACAGACAGACATACAGACAGACAGACAGACAGACAAAAATTTTAAAAACGTGTGATTCAGTGTTGGTATCGTTCAAATAACCATATGAGCTTAATATGAGGTAGTTATTTCGAAATTACAGACAGACACTCCAATTTTATTTATTAGTATATAGTATAGATTTTTTGTAGTAAGACTGTCAGTGTTTCTGTAATTGTACGCAAAATATAGACTTCAAGATAAAGTTTAACTATAATATACCTACCTATGTCAAAAAAAATACTAAATTAGATCATTCTTTTAGTACCTAGGTACCGTAGGCTACTGAGTACCTGACCTATATAATAAAAATATCAATACAGGTAAAAAAACGTGCTTAATTAATTAATAATGTACTCATCTTAAATTATTATATTACCTATTATCAAAATTATAAAATGTAAAAAATATTACACACAATAAAGTTAATTTTACACCAAGAGCCAACCACAAAAAATTTGCCTAAAAATAGCAATCGCAAATTCATGAATCGAAACGTTCATTAACCGTAAAACTCGCGCGGGAAATCTCGGGCTCTTATCAGCTGTTAAAAAGAGCGCTCTAAAGCGGTCGCGCGCCATTGGCCGCCCGCTTATGAGCGACGATGCGATTGGTCCGCGCGGAGCACATGAGCGACAGACCACGTGCTTATAAGTTCCGAGTTCGAAATTCAAACTTTTTACGCGCACTGTGGTGCATTATTTTGTTTTTGCGATGTTACTTTGAACTTTTTTCGGAAATGTTATAAAGTATAGGTAACGATTGATGTTAAGAGAGGAGTTTTATGAAATATTCAATTTACGAAATGACCTAGAATAATATTTTTAATGAAATAAACTGTTTTAGTTCACTGTTTCGTGATTTTCTAAAAATTTAATTTGTCTACTTACGAAACGTTGGTTTACTGCACACAGATCAAATCAGAGTAAAATAAAACAACAACCATAATTTCGCATATCAATCGGCATTGAAGCGATAAGATAAACTTAAAGACAGTAAAAAAACCTAACACGGAAAAATCACGCTTAACGCCGAGGTCATATCAATTAAAACTGCCAACACAAAACAAAAATAATGAAAAAAACCACACGAAAAAACCCAACACTGAACAGCGACGAAAGCTACCACTCATAAGTTCCGAATGCAGTCCGATGCAAATTATTTACACTGCACTTAAGTGCATACAGTACAAAATAGAAACTGTAACGTTCCATACACTGATCGTTTAATACGCGCGTCACGTGAAATTGTGTTGCAAAAAAATTGTATATTTGCTTATGAACGCGCCTCTAAACAATACACAACAGCCGTCGCCGCGGCGGCATCAACAATGCTAGGTCGAAATAAGCAAGAAATATTTAACTACCGAAGCGGGGAGGGGCAGGCACTGGCCCTCAGTATTGGCGCTATGGCTGTGGTAGTTATAGTTTACGTGATACACAGCTCAAATACAAATAATATAAACATTACAACCGGGCATGCGCGGTACACGCAGACAGAGATGAAGCGACTCGCTAAACTTGACGGCGCACTTGAGACGAACGCTTGTTAACGTATGATAGTCAACAATCCCGTCATTATACCAACTAGATTTATCTCACAAACTAGAGATGTTGTAGTGGATTCCCTAAATTGCTTTTTTATAGATTAATTTGCATATTTCTGACAGGGGAAACGATCGCTCGGTTGTACGCATGCGCAAGGATGAGAGAGCGAAATGTTATTGACGATGCAAAATATTTATTTTTTGGCGCAACACCGACGCAGCTCCTGGATGTAACGGAATCGCTGCCATTTTGAATCCGAGAAACTGAAACAGTTCCTGAACGTTTATAAAAATTAAAGCCAAATCCTGAGTCCGTAAAACTTAAAGGCAATGCCCAATTACTTTAAGTTAGCGACGTTGAAGTAGATAAACTGCAGAGAGCAAGTTTGTATGTTATAAGTACAAGGTAGAGAAAAGATATCATAGAAAGCATTAACTTAACAAGTCTACGGGGAGTTTGAATGGATTTATATCAATTATTATCCAATATGAGCCCACTACGCATGCGTCAGACCCCATTTACACCGAATGCAAAATATATTTTTCGTTAAATTTTTGTCAATCATAAAGTGAATATAAATAAATGACAATAAGGCGAATCACAAATTCTTAGCAATCTCTTTCGTGTCTTTGCATTCCTACGTGACACTGACGAAATAATAATCATGACGTGTGATACGACCAGTTTAAACAATCATAACCATAAACGAGAACATAAATCGTGTACCTATTTAATCGTAGAAATAACAAACAATCAACAGACAGATGTTAAACTCCACGAATACTTTAAGAATGATGATTAAATAACAAAAAAACAACCAAAATGGAATTGATAGGTATATTTCTTAAAAATTCTCAAATACTTTATTGGAATTTAAAGATATTATTGACTTTATTGTGGATCCCATAGTAGATGCCTTTAACTATAGGCCCTTCTCAGGCCTAGAGTGCTAGAAGCTAGATTGCTGCTCTATAGCCATAATACAATGATTTTATTCCAAGTGTTAACTTTGAGCATAATTTACTATTAGATTTGTATAACGTATTATTATGACAAGATTTCAGCAATGATATTTATTAGATCATTTAAAATCCGAACAAGAAAGAGTTAGTCATTATTATCCTAGAAGGCTACAAAAACTTGTCTGTTTTATCCTTCTTCAATTGTTTTTTATGTCTCAACTTGTTGAGTTTTAGACTTGTCCAGTGATTGGCTTGACGATCATCTCTGCTTATATTTTTCTGGGCTTGGCACCTGATATATTAAGAATTAAAACAGCTTAAACAGCTATACTTACCACTAGCTGACTAACCCCTAGTAGTCGAGTAGAATTTCGTTTCTAAACGGTCATCTATGTTGTTGAAAAACGCTACAGAAAAAAATCTCAAGTTTTTGGCAAATTTCTAGTGGTCTATAATAGACAGTCAGTTGTCTTTAACACAGGTAATAAATATAACTGCACCGATTCGGTGTAACAGCTAGCCAGCTCCCAGTAGGCCATTGACATTTTTATTGGGCGATGATTTAGGGGCTATCGATTGCGTCGCCACCACTCATCCGGAAGAAGATTTGAATTTAGGACTCTGCTCTACTGACATCACGTCTAGGCTTGATGTATTGCCTGAGTCTGTTATTGCTATTTAACAGGTTCAGACGTTTTTATGGGATATCTAGATCTGTAATTAGATAAATTGAAAGAATATATTTTTTACAGATTTGCCATCGAAATTATTCTACTAATTCATGATATGCCTATGATACAATTGATATATCTACCTGCCTTATTCTTAGTGACAATGTTGTATACACGCAATAGGATTTGCATTCAGGTGTCCACAAGATTTTACTGATTTGTTACATTTTGCTTATATTGCAACATATTCTTATTTGGCTTTTGGAAAGAGCTGCTGTTGCCAACTCTTCTCAGTAGAATCTGCTTTCTATACCCATAGTCTTGAATCCGGATCTATCTCTTGTGCAGTTGACCTATTTACACGAAATAAAAATATTTTCATTTTGAATTAAACACTTTGCTTTTTTCGCGTATTGGGTTTGATTCTTATTTATTATCAAGTCTAATATTATTATTTTTTAATTCTATTTTAACCACCCAAGATTTTTTCACATTAGAAACTAAAGATTCGGCCCTAGTCTGTTACAGTGAATTAATTTTTTTACTCATTTATTACGATTTACATTTCTATCGAAGTTTTGATCATTGAATTGTTATTCTGTAGGTAGGCACTAACTTATTGTAATTATTTAACATTTGATGTCCTAAAAGATTTTCCTTGTCGTATTAATATAATATTTTTGGCATGTATTTTTTTAATTTACCTATTTGGAATACATTAAGCGGATATATTTTAAATGAGAATCGTAAAAAATATACGCAGTTTGTTTTTACCTCATAAAACATAGACAGAGTCCACAAAGCGTAATGGCATCTCAGTTTGAACGGGAAAAAAATTAATTAAGAATGAACTATGGTACATAGACCAACATAGTATAGCAACATAGTAGCTTATGAGCGAGTAGGCGGGGCCTCGCTCTGTTCAGTGACGCCCAGCCCGCTTTATAGCGACCGCCTACCCGCGCTTCAGTTACGAGAGATAGCTTTGGCTTTTATATTTAGACTTTATACCCAATTTTATTTGCGTAATGCGGGGATCATGTATTTATAGCTTCTGATATTGACCGTGTCTGATACGATAAGCTTTATTGGTTTCAAATGCAATATTAAGTTATTTTAATTTAAAGTTTATTCCAATTTTAATTGCTCGATAAACTACTGACATTGGAATTGTACTGATATAGTAATTGTTTAGGTACACCATACAATTTGAATTATTTTATAAACATAATATCCAGGGGCTCTACCTATTATTAAGATATTTTATTTATTTTCTGCATGGATAAAAATATTACACACTGTCAAAACTAGAGTTCGTCATTCCTACGTCATTTCTAGTCCTTGGCATTTGGCTACATGAAAATTACTTTAAAATAACTGTGATTGCAGACAGAACAAAGTGCGCTAGAAATATTATTTCAGCCTCTGTCACCAATATTTTAAGTAATTGTTCGAGCAAAAATATCACTTATGTTGAAATAGAATTACTATTAGGTAGGTATACTGAGTAGGTAAATTAGTGATTTCTAGGCCCGTTCAACTTTTGGCTACATAAAAATAAAACAATACTTTTATTGTGATTGCATATCTGCAATCTGTTTCGAAGATTCTATCGAATATTGTTACTCCAATTTAATGATAAAAACTTTAAAATGAAGTATCAAAGTTTTATTTAAACAAAATCACTATGTATTATCAACATAATAAACACCTTCTTCAGTGTATATTATAAAAAATTATCTGTGATGTAATGAAAAATTTTACTTATTTGAAAAAATGTTTCCTCATTAAATTAACTAGCATTAGTTTTAGGCCACCATCCCTTAGACTACACTCGTTAATGGCGGAATAGCAATCGCTTCAAGAGCAATAAAAGCGGAGACGCGGCAATTTGTAGACACATCTACAGCTAGATCTAGGCTATATCTAGACTTCATCTAGGTCTGTCTGGTTTACAGCCTGCATAATGCACTAGCAGCTGTCTGCTTCCTTGATTATGGGGGCGAACGTAAATTAACGATTCAGGAACTACTTAGCACAGAGTTTTCAGAGTTTTTTATAGCCCTTGACTGCAATCTCACCTGGTGGTAAGTGATGATGCAGTCTAAGGGGGAAGCGGACTAACGGAAGGGGTATGGTAGTTTTTTTTACCCTTTGGCTTCTACACGGCATCGTACCGGAACGCTAAATCGCTTGGCGGCACGGCTTCGTCAGTAGGGTGGTAACTAGTCACGGCCGAAGCCTCCCACGTGATTTAGGCAAATTAATAGGTATCACTTGCGTGATGATGAGCTCGTGAAGAAACCTGCGTACCTGAGAGTTCTCCATAATGTTCTCAAAGGTGTGTGAGGTCTGCACTGGACCAGCGACGCCTAAAACCCTTCTTATAGCTCGTTCGCACAGCCTGCGTAAGCGTTGCGTAAGTTTGCGTTGTAATGTACGGAACTTTATGAAACATGGCACACCGCTTCCATAAAGCGTGGACGTATATGCGTAACCCGGTGCGGTAGGTTTTGAGGTCCGTATTTAGCCTTTTCGTTTCCTCCGTGCCCCGGAGAGAACATTAAGCCGTCGGGCCCGGTTATTATCACTAACATCTAATAACTGTAAAAACCTAAGAATCGAAACTTCGTTTTCTTAGTGAGTTATATGCGAAAGGATTTGGGAACCCACCGCATTATTATCCCAAGAGAACTCCTGCCATTATGTGATGGAAAGGATTAAGGAATCGCGACCCTCAGCAATGAAGGAATGCGACTATAAAGAAGTAATCGCGGCTAATTTACAAATATGTTAGCCTACGATTACCAACGGACACAAGTAAGTAGGTAAATAAGTAATAAAAATTGTTTTCTCGTCGTAAAAAACTGCTTCGTTGCGACCATTCCGACAGACCGTTGGGGTTTAGTGGCAGTAAACGTTCGCTTTTATTGACACACTAAAGATTGGATGATGCAAAGTTTTCGGTTAATCCTTTATATCTTAGATAGTTTATACTTTATGACAGACTAGCTGATACCCGCGACTTCGTCCGCGTGGATTTATGTAGGGTTCTAAAATCCCGTGGGAACTCTTTGATTTTCCGTCATAAAAGTAGCCTATGTCCTTCCCCGGGATGCAAGCTACTCGTATCTCTGTACCATATTTCATCAAAATCGGGATGCAAAATCGGGAACGGATGGGCCGTGAAAGGATAGCAGACAGACAGAGAGACAGACACACTTTCGCATTTATAATATTAAGTATGGAAGTATGGATTAGCTTATGCCCGCGACTTCGTCGGCGTGGACTACACTTTCAAACTCCTATTTTACCCCTTAGGGGTTGAATTTAAAAAAAAATCTTAGCGGATGTCTACGTCATAATAGCTATCATGCCTTTTGATCCGTCCAGTACCTAGGTAGATTGAGCTGTGCGTTGATAGCTATCAGTCAATCAGTCAGTCACCTTTACTTTTTTACCGACTTAGAAAAAAGGAGGAGGTTCTCAATTCGTCGGAATCTTTTTTTTAATATTTAGACTAGCCGATGCCCGCGACTTCGTCCGCGTGGATTTAGATTTTCAAAAATGCCGTAGAAACTCTTTGATTTCCCGGGATAAATAGTAGCCTATGTCACTCATCAGATTTTCAACTATTATATCCACTATAATATTAAACCCGCGTCTTCGTCCGCGTGGACAATCCAAATTTCAAATACTTACCTAATTTTAGGGGTTGAATTTTTCTGTCTAGTAGTTTGAGCTGTGCGTTGTTAGAGACAGTCAGTCAGTCAAGTTTTCCTATAGAAATATGGACAAGGGACCCGCCTCGGCTTCGCACGGGTTGCAAAGTCAATATAATGCGTAAAAATGAGTTCTCACGCGCCATTTTAACTTGATGTGTCAAATATCATGTCAAAGGTACGATTTAAGTGGTGAACCGTACCTACTTTTGACATTATAATTTGACCCATAAAGTTAAAATGGCGCGTGAAAAGTAATTTTGTACGAAATAATAGCAACGTTCTATGACATAATAAGTTTAGTATTCAGTAGTACGCTCAATAAAGTTACATTACAATGAAAAGCTCAAAGCTTGTAGGTACCTACTGGAGACCTTAATGCCAAAATAAGAAAGAAAGCCCTTTTACAAACAGGGGCTCTGTGTTTAGCGACCCTAGGGTTTTAATGTTAAGATGTTACGTAAATATGCCGAGATAAAATGAAGAGACCATTCATAACCATTTTGATACAACGAGGAATTATAATATTACTAACTAAAAAACCCCGGCTTCGCTTGGGTGGAATTAAAAAAAAAAATTAAGGGTTCCGTAGATACGGAAATTTTGTTGGATTTTTTTTTTCTGAAATTTCACAATTATAAGTGATCCTGGGTTCTTAAAAACAGAACTCTATGATCAACTTGTTGCCTGTACCTATGTAGCCTGTCAGCCTATCTATTTAAGACCCTTCCCATTGACCTCGAAAAAAAACCTATTTTTTAGAGTATTCGCATCTTTCTTCTTACCAATGTAATAGGAAAAGGACAGAATTTAACTTATTTTAACTTAGGACTGTCAAGCCCCGTGACTTTAAGAGGGCTCTCTCCGTCACTCGTTTCCACTCGTTTCATACAATCGTAGTTCCAATTTCATTTGAATATTAAGCAACCTAAGTCCATGAAATTTTGCAGACATATTCTAGAAACTAATATCTATGTTTGTGGTTTTCCAGATTTCTGTTAAAATATTCGGTTTCAAAGTTACGCGGTCTTAAAAATTTTCATACAAATCTTGGAGCCCCTGTAATTTTAAAACTACATATTTTTAGAAAAATCTAAAACACCACAGACACAGATATTAGTTTCTAGAATATGTCTGCAAAATTTTATGGACTTTGGTTGCTTAATATTCAAATGAAATTGGAACTACGATTGTATGAAACGAGTGGAAACGAGTGACGGAGAGAGCCCTGTTAACTTAATTTACTTACCAGTATTGGTAGTTGCACCATTGGACTCTGAAAATAGAAATAGCAAATTCAAATGTCAAAAAAATTATGTAGGTTTATTAAATTCTTAGATTCAAGAGTCAAGGCACATTGCGGCAGAGAGTGACACGAAGCGTCAAATTCAATTCACGAAATGGCGTAGCATTCGTAGAGTCGTAGCTCCACGTCGTAGCGTAAATTTTCTCACAGTGCATCCGCTTGCCATACACAATCAAGTTTACAGTCAAAGCAGCAGATAAGAAGCGCACGGGCGTCGAGTAAACTTGACGATGTATTGCTCTCAGGGTAAGATGTATTAGAGCGCACTCTGACTTTGCTTAGACTTAAGACAGAGTTAAAACGAGACAGATGTATATCTCTCACATAAATCTGTCCCGTTTTAACTCAATCTGATATTGTTTTTAACTACCACGACATTTAAAAGAATGGATTTCAGATGTAATATACCACAATATAAAATTGCATAATAACTAAGAATTAATCTTACGTTTGAGCAGAGTCAAAGTGCGTGCTATAAATATCACCCCGAGTCTCAGTGTGCATGACATCAAATCTGCTGCATACTTGACGGTTAAGGGCCTTTTCAGTGCGACGCGGATGGCCTGCGCGGACGTCCGCAGCGGACGCTGGAGTGTATGAAACCTCAACAGCGCGTTCAGAGCGACGCGGAGCTGTCCGCGTCGCGGAGTTGTTGAGGTTTCATACATTTTGCCGTCCGTCGCGGGCGTCCGCGTGGGTTGTCCGCATCGCACTGAAAAAGTGAAAAGGCCCTAACTTGATCGGGGTTGGTCAGCGTAAGTAATCACTGTTCAAGTAACGGCAAAGTAGATTGAAACAAGAAAGCGCGTGGACGCAGCTGTGTGCGTCTAGCACACAGTCTCTGCGCTCTGCAGCAATGTGCCTTGGCCTTTGTGCCTTGATTAAAAATTACGTAGAAGAAAATTTAACAAGTCCATTTAAGAAGTTTATTCATAAAGGTAAAATATAAGTATGTAAGTAACTGTAAGTAATAAAGTTGTAACTAAATGTGATTGTTTCAGAAAATTAGACATTTGATAATCTTTTATACTCTGGCAAAATTATGGAAAACTAGAGGATGCCCGCGACTTCGTCTGCGTGGATTTAGGTTTTTAAAGATCCCGTGGAAACTGTTTGATTTTCCGGGATAAAAAGTTGCCTATGTCAATTACAGGGACGCAACCCCGGCACCAAATTTCATACAAATCGGTTAAGCGGATGGGTTTTTAAGAATCCCGTGGGAACTCTTTGATTTTCCGGGATAAAAAGTAGCCTATGTCCGTCTCCGGAATATAAGCTAACCCTGTACCAAACGTCAGAATCGGTTAAGCTGATGGGCCGTGAAAAAGTAGCAGACAGACAGACAGACAAACTTTGGCATTTATAATATTAGTATGGATGACGAATTAGGTAAACAAAATAAAATATACCTAGTACAGACTCCAGGTCTTTAACCGTATCCGTGTAAAAAATTATGTCGAGAGTCGATACATTAGAGATGGCAGTAATATAACACAGCTCATACATTGTCATGATAAATGATTTATCAAACATGTTGTATTACTCAAGCAAAGTTACAACAAGTGTAAATTAAAAATTTATAACACCCCCGACAAGTGAAGGTTACAGTAACTAGAAAAGAGCTGGTAACTTTCAAACGGCTAAACTGATTTTCTTGGATTATAGCTAAGAACACTCTCGATCAAGCCACCTTTCAAACAAAAAAAAAGAACTAAATTAAAATCGGTTCATCAGTTTAGCAGGTACGATGCCACAGACAGATACACAGATACACACATCAAACTTATAACACCCCTCTTTTTGGGTCGGGGGTCAAAAAAGACTAGTAAACAAAATGAATATATTATCTACACTATACGAAAAAAACATTGCGAAGGTCAAGAAGTTAAGAATAACGCCAAAATCTTTGAACTCTAAAGTTGCCCTGACCGCGGCTGCCAGTGCCTGCGTACTGATAACAGACTCTTCTCTTATCAAGTTATCATTATCACAATTTTTGTTTTCATAACAAAAATATTGAATTCACATTTGATTACGTCACATTGCTATATTGTTGTCCTTCCGATCCAAACTCATCCGATCCGAATCCGTGAAATACGGATATAAAAAACTCGGGCCGAATTCGGATATTGCTTACTCACAAATCCGATCTCTGATCCAAATCCAAGCTATTCAGTGTACATCCATACTTAATATTATAAATGCGAAAGTGTGTCTGTCTGTCTGCTACCTTTTCACGGCCGAACAGTTTAACCGATTCTGACGAAAGATACAGGGTTAGCTTATATACCGGGGACGGACATAGGCTACTTTTTATCCCGGAAAATCAAAGAGTTCCCACGGGATTCCTAAAATCCCATCCGCTTAACCGATTTGTAAGAAATTTGGTACTGAAGTAGCTTGCGTCCCTGTAATTGACATAGGCATTTTATCCCGGAAAATCAAACAGTTCCCACGGGATCCTTAAAACCTAAATCCACGCGGACGAAGTCGCGGGCATCCCCTAGTAATTATATAACTTTTCGGAGCTATGCACGCTTTAGGTATACTGGACAACATCGTAACGCGAGGAAACCTGCATGCCTGAGAGTTCTCCATAACGATAAGAGTTATAAGACGTCCACCACGTGTGGATTGACAGACTTCACGTGGAGAACATTATGGAGAACTGTCAAGCATGCAGGTTTCCTCAGAATGTTTTCCTTCGCCGTTAAAGCAAGTGATTCTTATTTGCTTACAAGTGTAAATTAAAAATTTATAACACCCTCGACAAGTGAAGGTTACAGTAACTAGAAAAGAGCTGATAACTTTTAAACGGCTGAACCAATTTTTTTGGATTATAGCTAAGAACACTCTCGATCAAGCCACCTTTCAAACAAAAAAAAAAAAAAAACGGTTCATTAGTTTAGGAGCTACGATACCACAAACAGATAAACAGATACAGAGATACACAGATACACACGTCAAACTTATAACACCCCTCTTTTTGGGTCGGGGGTTAAAAAACACATAATTCTGAAAAGATAGAGGTGCCTGCTCGGGATCGAACCTACTAACTGCCGAAAAGGAGGCGGATGTTTTCACCACTAGGCTATCACGGCTATAGTGTTATTATTTGTTAATTTTATCGCATGCGATAGTCTTTATGTGTAAATAAGCGATAATTCAATATTTGCAAAATGCAGATAGTATTACATAGTCATAAAACTAGGCACGGAATAGATAATGTAGGGTACCTAGCTTAGTTGTGACGTCATGTTAGCTAGGATTAGCTGTGTTACTTTGTTTCTCTATATTTTACCTACTTATTTATTAACCCACGACCCAAAAAGGGGGGTGTTATAAGTTTGACGTGTGTATCTGCGTGTCCGTGGCATCGTAGCTCCTAAACTAACGAACCGATTTTAATTTAGTTTTTTTTTTGTTTGAATGGTGGCTTGATCGAGAGTGCTCTTAGCTATAATCCAAGAAAATCGGTTCAGCTGTTTGAAAGTTATCAGGTCTTTTCTAGTTACTGTAACCTTCACTTGTCGGGGGTGTTATAAATTTTTAATTTACACTTGTACAACGTGTAATCAGAACGCTAGCAAAAACTTAGGGGTTAATATTATACTACCTAAACACAATCCAATGCCAATAACCATTTGCCTTATCTTGTGGTTTTTGTGATTTTTCAAACCCGCAATTTATAGTGTGCAAAACTCGGGTCAATGATCCACCTACGACGCGACATTGACTCCGAGTGGCGTATTTACGCAAACAAAAAAAATTAAATTAAAATCGGTTCATTAGTTTAGGAGCTACGATGCCACAGACAGATACACAGATACCGATGCCACAGACAGATAGATACATACGTCAAACTTATAACACCCCTCTTTTTGGGTCGGGGGTTAATAAAAGGAAAAGGTGATTGACTGACTGATCTATCAACGGCAACGCACAGCTCAATTGGACGGATTGGGTTGTATGGCGTCCAGATAGTATAGCTATTATGATGTAGATATCCACTTAGAAAGGAATTTTGAAAATTCAACCCCTAAGGGGCAAATAGGGGTTTGAATATTGTGTAGTGCACGCGGACAAATTCGTGAACATAAGCTAGTCTAAACTATTACATTCGCAATTTATTATAGGGGCTGTCCTTGGACCCTGACCGTGACTTCGTCCACGTGGATTTGGGTTCCTACAAATTAAAATTCCTTTTTAATTTTTTACAATGAGCTGTTATACTGGGTTTCCAGTATAAATGTTTGTTTGTGTGTTACATGTTGTACTTAATTAAGTATGCAAAATTAGTACTAAAATTACCCATTTAATCTATTGTTAAAATTTCAAAAAAGAGGGCTCTCTCCGTCACTCGTTTCCACTCGTTTCATACAATCGTAGTTCCAATTTCACTTGAATACTAAGCAACCTAAGTCCATGAAATTTTGCAGACATATTCTAGAAACTAATATCTATGTCTGTGGTTTTCTAGATTTCTGTTAAAATATTAGGTTTCAAAGTTACGCGGTCTTAAAATTTTCATACAAATCTTGGAGCCCCTGTAATTTTAAAACTACATATTTTTAGAAAAATCTAAAACACCACAGACACAGATATTTGTTTCTAGAATATGTCTGCAAAATTTCATGGATTTTGCTTGCTTAATATTCAAATTAAATTGGAACTACGATTGTATGAAACGAGTGGAAACGAGTGACGGATAGAGCCCTGTTAACAGGGCTCTCTCCGTCACTCGCTTCATACAATCGTAGTTCCAATTTCATTTGAATATTAAGCAACCAAAGTCCATGAAATTTTGCAGACATATTCTAGAAACTAATATCTATGTCTGTGGTTTTCCAGATTTCTGTTAAAATATTCGGTTTCAAAGTTACGCGGTCTTAAAAATTTACATACAAATCTTTGAGCCCCTGTAATTTTAAAACTACATATTTTTAGAAAAATCTAAAACACCACAGACACAGATATTAGTTTCTAGAATATGTCTGCAAAATTTCATGGTCTTTGGTTGCTTAATATTCAAATGAAATTGGAACTACGATTGTATGAAACGAGTGACGGAGAGAGCCCTCTTAAAAGCACTTGAATTTTAATGCCCCTAATCGCTTTTTGTCATTTTATTGTACTGAAACTACTGACTTATTTACATTTTGGATCATGCCCGCAACTTCGTCCACGTGGTTTTATTAGGGTTCCGTACCTCAAAAGGAAAAACGGAACCCTTATAGGATCACTTTGTTGTCTGTCTGTCTGTCTGTCCGTCGTGTCTGTCAAGAAACCTATAAGGTACTTCCCGTTGACCTAGAATCATGAAATTTGGCAGGTAGGTAGGTCTTATAGCACAAGTACAGGAATAAATCTGAAAACCGCAAATTTGTGGTTACATAATTTAAAAAATAAATAAATTGTGTTTTAATTTTCAAAGTAAGATAACTACACCAATTGGGGTGTCACAATATGAAAGAACTTTACCTGTATATGCTAAAGCTTAAACAGATTTTTATTTATTTTTATGCGTGATAGTTTTTGATTTATCATGCAAAATGTCGGAAAAATACCCGAGTACGGAACCCTCAGTGCGCGAGTCTGACACGCACTTGGCCGGTTTTTTTTAAATCTCGCGAAAATTCTTTGATTTTGCGTGACAAAAAGTAGCCTATGTTCGTCGCCGAGATGATTATATCGATCAGCTGCCCCATCATAGCGTGATTGAAGGAAAAACCAACGAACAAATAGGTAAGGTTTTGCTTAATAGGGGTAGTGATTACTTAACCCACCCCGGCTTTCCTCGGGTCAAATTCCTGAAAATCTCTTCCTTAGTAGGCACGTATGTACGTACGCATACGGTTTTACATTTTAAGATAAAATTATACAGAACAAGTGTAAATTATAACTCAAAATTTAAAAACCCCCGACATCAATTTAACCTCTATAACAAAACTAGAAAAGAGCTGATAACTTTCAAACGGCTGAACCGATTTTCTTCGATTATAGCTAAGAACACTCTCGATCAAGCCACCTTTCAAACAAAAAAAAACTAAATTAAAATCGGTTTATTCGTTTAGGAGCTACGATGCCACAGACAGATACACACGTCAAACTCCCCTCTTTTTTGGTCGGGGGCTTGGGTCGGGGGTTAAAAAAATTACATTTGAAAACAAAAAGAAAAACAAATGGTGCGTTAAGAAAAATCTTAATACGTCAATCATTTTCTTTTAGATTTTGAAATTCGAGTGTTTGACACCTTGCGTGATATTATTTGTTTTCAATCGATTTTTCTTGTTTATAAAATCTTTGAAGGCGCACTCGAAAAATTGTTTAGTTTTGTGATTATCCGCGCCTGGCGAGTTTACGTTATGTTCGAGTTGCTGTTTACAAAACATTTTGTGCTGTTCTCCCAAACATTGGCGAGATTACATTGTTTTTAGTCTCATATTTTAAATACATTTTTAGGGTTCCGTATTTGCAGAGAAAAAACGGTCGAGTGCTAGTCTGACTCGCACACGAAGGATTCCGTACCATCGTAGATCTTGTCTATTTTGAAATGACGCGCCCCATTACATAATTTTGTGTAGTAGTGATGTGTAAATTGCGGTGGTGGGGCGCGTCATTTCAAAGTAGACAAGCTCTACAAGATAAACGGTCTACAATTTTATGCAAGTTCACGACAGACATGCCATCTATAATATATTATGTGATTTAGTAAACTTATTATTTTTTCATTAAGTACATTATAAATTTTTTTGTTCTTTTACTCGTGCTATAAGACCTGTCTATCTGCCTTTCATGATTCTAGGTCAACGGGAAGTACCCTATAGGTTTTCTTGACAGACACGACAGACAGACAAACGAACAGACAGACACCAACGAATTGTTCCTATTAGGGTTCCTTTTTTCCTTTTGTGCTACTGAACTCTATAAACGGAAGTTGTCCAATATATCTACCTATTTACTGTCTTCTGGGAGACGTATACAATTGGCGATAAATGAATTGCTAAGTTTAGTTAGCCTAGAAGGGGGCATTATAAGTTAAAACTATGTAATTTAATCAAAAGCATTAATTAATTACCAAGCAGGTAATTATTATTTTTGATAATTCGCGCATACTTTTGTTAATTTTTTAAAAACTAGACAATTAAGTATTGTAAAGAACAACTTCCTTTAAAAAAATTAACAAGTTACTTAAATTGTATTTTCCTTGTTTCATATTGCTTAATTACTTAAGTTGTATGTAAAGACTGTTCATTAACATAGTGCCTAACTTTTATTTATTATTTATATTCGAATTTTATTACAATAACCTATGTTTTATTTTATTCTTAGGATAGAAAACATTTATGAAAAATAATAATGAAAAATAATAAAAAGTCATTTTTTTTTATTCAACTAGGTAACGCATCCAACGTTCTGGGCACCCTGCCTCGTAAACAGTGGTTTGGATGACATTTTTGTTTTCTAATTTTTATATTCAAGTACTTATTTATTGTATTGGTAAATAAAAAAATTGTAAAATGAAAGCAAAATACCGAATGAGTGCAGCTGCGGGTGCAGCTCAACACTATGTTAGTGAACAGACTATATCATAATAAATTCAAGAATACTGAATACGACTCATGGGTGGCGGTAATCACTTAACATCAGGTAGCCCGCCTGTTTATTTGCTTGCTATTTTTATTTTAAAAAACCGGCCAAGTGCGATTCAGACTCGCGCACTGAGGGTTCCGTACTCGGGTATTTTTTCCGACATTTTGCTCGATAAATCGAAAACTATTGCGCATAAAAATAAATAAAAATCTGTTTTAGAATGTACAAGTAAAGCCCTTTCATATGATACCCCACTTGGTATAGTTATCTTACTTTGAAAATTGAAACACATTTTTATTTTTTTTCCTGTGATGTAACCACAAATTCACGGTTTTCGATTTTTTCCTTTACTTGTGCTATAAGACTTACCTATCTGCCAAATTTCATGATTTTAGGTCAACGGAAAGTACCCTATAAGTTTTATTAGCAGACACGACAGACGGACAGACTGACAGACAGACAACAAAGTGATCCTATAAGGGTTCCGTTTTCCTTTTGAGGTACGGAACCCTAGAAATAGTAAAATAAAAGCAAAATAATAGTGCACTGCGGGTGTAGCGACACCATGCTCGTGAACAGACTTTACCATAATAATTTTTATTAATACTTATTTATTATCTGTGACCTTGAAAACCTCCCTGGCGCAAAGAGCCCACCGCATTGTTATCTCAAGAAAATCCTTTACCATGACATGATACGACGTGACGCAAGGAGAGAAGTTTCCTTCTTCTTCTTCAAGTGGCTCTCATTCTATCCTTAGACGAAGTGCTATTTCTTCTTGGGTAGAGCTTGTCTATTTTGAAATGACGCGCCCCACCACCGCAATTTACACATCTAAGTCAACAAAATTATGTAGTGGGGCGCGTCATTTCAAAATAGACAAGCTCTACTAATAAATCTATGAGTATCGAGAAAACAGGATGTCTTGTTTTCTCGGTATCGATTTATTAGTAAGGTCCACTTATGAAAGGGATGAAAAAAATATGTTTTTCCCAAAAAAATCGCCACATCACGTTTAAAATTCGCCCAGTCATCGAATTCCTTAATAATATCTTTGAATTTCCTTTACGAGATGATGTTGAAAAGATTTTCCGATGCCGAATTTTAGGGTTCCCCAACATTTTTTTTTATCACAATATTTATTAACCACCAAAATAAATATTAGGAATTTGGAAGGAATATCTTTTTTCTTTTTTTTTGAGTTGGTCGTCCTTACACGGTTAGCAACGTTTATGTATACATATTATATTTACCTATACTTATAGCACGCGACAGGTCGAGATGGTAATCGGGGTATGAGGCGGAGGGACGCCCCCACACACCCGCGCTATGATTTTCATCTGATGAATTTTTCTTTTCTTCACTCGTGATTTTCACGGAACATAGTTTTTCAATATTCGCACGTAGGCAAGCTCACAAGTTCAATCGTTTGCTACATTAATATTGACGACAAATTATGATCAAGATAAATAACGCTGTTATTTCACAAATGGCTTTTCAAGCAAAAATATTTTTAAGGTTCCGTACCTCAAAAGAAAAGGAACCATTATAGGATCACTTTTTGTCTGTCTGTCTATCGTGTCTGTCAAGAAAAGGGTATCAAAACCTATAAGCTACTTCCCGTTAACCTAGAATCATGTTTGGTAGGCAGGGGTTATAGCACAAGTAAAGAGAAAAATCCGAAAGCCGCTAACATCACAGAAAAAATTAAAATGTGTTCCCGAAAAAATAATAAGGTAATTTATCATTAACTTGCAGCGAAGTGTATCTTGTACGATGGAGCGGAACCCTTCGTGTTCGAGTCAGCCTCCCACTTGGCCGGTTTTTTACAATTTCCGCACTTACAATCGTTTGCTACATTAATAAATTTAATATTAACTAGAATTCTAATAATGAAAACACAGTTTTAAATCAGCTTTATGTATAAGAATAGATATGTAGGTAATAGGTATCTATTGTTGATTATGCGTATATTATCCGCGATTCTAAAGCAAAACACGTGTATGCCAAAACTCGTCCCAAGGCCGACCGGTCGCACTAAATATTATAATTTTTGCTTTATGTAAACACTCAGGAAGTCAGCAAAATTTATTTATTATTAAAAACAGACGACTTTATATTATTTTTAACCCCCGACCCAAAAAGAGGGGTGTTATAAGTTTGACGTGTGTATCTGTGTGTCTGTGTATCTGTGTATCTGGGTATCTGTGAATCTGTGTATCTGTGTATCTGTGTATCTGTGTATCTGTGTATCTGTGTATCTGTGTATCTGTGTATCTGTCTGTGGCATCGTAGCGCCTAAACGAATGAACCGATTTTAATTTAGTTTTTTTTTGTTTGAAAGGTGGCTTGATCGAGAGTGTTCTTAGCTATAATCAAAAAAAATTGGTTCAGCCGTTTAAGAGTTATCAGCTCTTTTCTAGTTTTCTTGTAGAAAAGAAGGTTAGATAACCGTTAGGTTCATAATATGATGTCAATTGACAAATTTCAAGCTGTCAAGATGAACGTTGCCTAAATACATAATTATTTATTTCAAAATGATATTTTGGAAAACTCAGAAACTCAGATAGTAGGCGCGGAATAGTCCAAGAAAATCAGTTCAGCCGTTTGAAAGTTATCAGGTCTTTTCGGTCTTTTCTAGTTACTGTAAGCTTCACTTGTCGGGGGTGTTATACATTTTTAATTTACACTTACCTGATAACAACTGACATATTTAAAGCGGCGAGTTATTTATTTTATTGCTAGCTCTAGATGTCAGGGGGAACGCACACCGGCGGAGAAGAGTGGAGAGTCAAGACGCAATCTTTCCTTGTGCCAGTAAAAGACGTCGACGTCTTTGACTCAAACTAAGATTTATATCATATAAAACTAGCTTATAATATTATGGCCACCATTTCATCCACGTGGACTACTTATACAAATTCCAAACCTCTATTTTAATTTTCAAAAATACTTTCCTAGCGGATGTTATCATATCTGCATGCCTTTTAGCCTGATCTGTCCAGTAGTTTGAGCTGTGCGTGGATAGATCAGTCAGTCAGTTTTTCCTTTTCTCTAGTAGTCATGGATAATGTACCTAGGGTATGTACTATGAATGTAAGATTTTTTGACATCGGATGAGTAGTTTCAGGAATATCTACCTCCTACATCCAAACGTTCAAACTGTAACTTTTTATAATGATAGTTACCAAAAATTGCAACTTTTGAACTAAGTCAACACCCTTTTTACCAAAAGTATAAGTGCAATTCTTCTTCCTTTCTGTCTTTTCTTATTTTGAATAAATGCTTTGAGTTTCGATTTGAGAGTTAACTCCTATAACCAGTTGCAATTACAATGATATCTTATTTCATGTACCCTTGAAGAGAGTCGAAATTTCTTAAAAATAATTTTAAAACTCACCGCTTCATCTATGAGGTCACCATTGTCTTCGTCCCGTTGGAGACACATCCAGGTATCACAGATAAGAACAGTTTTTGATACCACTTCACTTCTATTCTTTACATAAATACTGTACAATCCGTGAACCCACACACCTCCCTGCGGCACACCTCGACAATGCTCTTGAAGCCTCGATATATGACTGAGGCGATACGACTCCTTGTGTTTTGAATACAATCTGTAACAGTACAGAAAAACAATAATAAACTTTGCTGCCAGTAGCAATGGTTTAAGACTTAAGTAATTAATGGCCGGTTTACACTATTCTAGTAGTATTTCGGCCCTCCATCTTCACCTAGTCTTTTCATTCAAGTGCAACTGGTACCATTTAGACAGTGAATCAAGTTTTATTTCAGTGCTATGCCACGTTTAAACCATATTTGCAACATGAACTGTAAATGATTTGAATAACGTAGACAGTTTGACTGATTCTGTTGTACAAAATCTCTTATCTAAAATGACAGGTCCAAATATATTGCTATCCCTTTCATATTGGTCCCTGTGGAAAAAGATTACATTAAATTAGGACTGTCAATTTAGTTTAGTTTAGAGATAGTGTTATGTGTAGAAGAAAATTAGCCACATTGTAGACTTTAGATAAAGCAGTTATCACAATCTCTATAAAAAAAAAAAATTAAAAAAAAAAAAAATCTTTATTATCTTAGGAGAACATTATTTACAGACCTTGGTGTGAGGCCCTGCCTCCTCATCCTATAGTCTAAACAAAAATGAAAGAACTTTTCATACTATTCTTTTCTATTGGAAAGAATAGTATCAAACAGTAACTAGAAAAGAGCTGACAACTTTCAAACGGCTGAACCGATTTTCTTGAATTATAACTAAGAACACTCTCGATCAAGCCACCTTTCAAACAAAAAACTAAATTAAAATCGGTTCATTAGTTTAGGAGCTAAGATGCCACAGACAGATACACACGTCAAACTTATAACACCCCTCTTTTTGGGTCGGAGATAAAAAAGGACAGCATATCCTGTCATTTTAATTTCCGAGATTGTGTACAACAGAATTATTAGCCACCATGCCATCTATAGTACAGTATACCTAGTTACTGAATCAAGCTACTGGAATAATGTAAGCCGGGCGTAAATCTTAAGTAGGTACTTTAAGTTGAGGATGTATAATAGCTTATGTAATCAAACACTGTTGTTGAATCAACCTTATTCTCAAACAGAATAGAGTTGGTTTTAGATTAGCCAGTTTCAAGCAGATGTTAGAGCTTATATTAAATACTGGTTGATTTTTTATGTTTGTGTAAACATAGTTTTTAGAGGTATCTTAATAAGAAGGTACTGAACATTTATTACTACAGGCAGACACTTAAAATCTTAATGGAATAAACGAAACTCCAACTGAAAAAAGTGCTTCTTGCAAGTTTCAAGTAGGCAAGTATTAAAAACAATGGTTAGTCTGTTAGTAATTAATTTACCATGGGCATATTATGTATTCTGAGCAGCTATTATGAGTATCTGTACAAGATTTATGGTCTAAGAGCTCTTATTAGAAATATCTACCCTCTCTTTTACTACTAATCTATCCGAAAACGTTTCTACACTGTCCCATAAAGAATTTGGATTCCAACCTCTCAATCCTGATGCTGCAGGGGACCTGACCACCAAAACTGATGGGAATTAGAAACTGTCGGTTATAAATTATGATACTTATTGGAATTTTAGAGGATCCTACCAAGTAAAGATATTGTGGTTGGACTCGGGAAACTAACCCTGATGCTGTAAGGAATTGCATTTCTATATCATAGTGATCCCATGGGATTTTTAAAGAACCATCGATTTAAACGTTTTTACGAAATTTTGTATACCAAATACAATGGATGGATACTATAAATGGATAGACCACTTTGTGTCCTGGAAAATCAAAAGTTCCCATAGGATTTTAAAAAACCTAAATCCACGCGGGCGAAGCCGCGGGCATCATCTACTAATTAATAAATCATTTCTAAATTAAGAACAGTGACCTAATAAAGCTAGGCACAGCATTACCACAAACAATAATCGTTGTTTGGCTGACACCCGACCCCCGTGCCACGACACATTTCCTAAACAACCTAGCATTCAAAACAGAACCAAAACATAGGTAACTCAATACTTACCTAGTCCCTAGGTACGTGGTAGGTACTTAATAGCCTGGAATTCAACAGATTGTTTACTTTAACCGACTCTAACAAAACGGTATAAGCATCGATGTAAGTATAAGTTCTTCTGCTAAAGGTTGGTAGAGATTGCTCCAAGCAATAAGGCCGCCTTTGCACACAATTGTTTTTTCTGTTTTCTTCTTTCTGTGTTGTGATCCTTTACATGTGTTTTTGTGTGCAATCAAGTGTTCTATCTATTCTACTTATAGATATAAGTAATTTAACTAATTACCTAGGGCTTCCAGAGCGCAAAAGATTACGCAGGCTATACACTATCAAGTTTACCGGTCAAGTTGGTAGCAGACTTGACGGTCGCGGGTGTACGGCACAGAACATGGCCATAAAACGCAACTTGATCATGTATAGCCAGCGTTATAAATAAAGCCTGGCTTCTAAGACACGAGTTCTCCTAGTTTAAAGGACTGGATTCTGTGAAAGATAAATGTAACCAAGTTTTTGGTCAATAAGTATTCATCATCATCATCATCATCATTAGCCTGTGGACGTCCACTGTTGGACATAGGCCTTCCCTAAAGAGCGCCATCACACCCGGTCCACGGTAATATATAGATAATATTACCGTGCCCGGTCCTCAGCGTATATCAATCCTCAGTCAATAAGTATTCATTTCATTTTAATCGATTTTCGGACAGTCGTATAAAAATTGAAAATAGAACCTCTTTCCAAATGCTTCATGACAACGCCACCTATTACGACACACTGAAACTACGTCACACCAACCATTCACTACTAAGTTGAAATTGAAATAAATGCTTTATTGTAACACACCATCATAAAAAAGCGACAAAAGTGAAACATTACTCAACAAAAATATTAGTACAATTTGGCGGCCTTATCGCTTTATACTTTTAAGTTATTTAAGTTACAACTTAACAACGCCATCTATGCCATGTAACCTGTACCATAATTTTTTTCCCCGTCACGCCTGTTGCTTGGGCCATTCAATTGTTTACACAACACAAAAGACCCCTGTTTGGTTTTCGCTAGACGTTTCCTGGTTTATTTTGTGTGAACGTCTGTCCGTGTGTGCGTGTTTGTGTTTTTACAGCTGTATACGTGTTTCGTTTGTACACAAGTGTTTTTGTTTGCACAGTTCAGGCATGGCAGTTATAAATTCTGTGTGAACTGTTGAGTATGTAATGTAGGCAGGATATATTTTATTTTAGTAGGAAAGAATCGATGATGATCGTTCAAATATACCTAACCTAGAGTTTTTTTTTAAATAATAAAATAGCGAGCAAACGAGCAGGCTGGTCACCTGATGTAAAGTGATTACCACCGCCACTGAACATTTGCAGCACTAGAGGTATCAGTTATCACTGATGCGTTGCCGGCAGCGATGTATATTATGTAAATTCATGTCTTTGGTTGCCGGCCTTTCAGGAATTTGTTTCAGATATTTTAATACAAATTATTCTAAAGCCTTATTATTTACCTATAAAAAACCGGCCAAGCAATGACTTTCTCGGCCAAGTATCAAACTCGCGCACTGAGGGTTCCGTACGTAACCACAAATTCGCGGTTTTCAGATTTATTCCTGTACTTGTGCTATAAGCTACCTACCTACCAAACATGATTCTAGGTCAACGGGAAGTACCCTATAGGTTTCTTGACAGACAGACAGACAGACAGACAGACAGACAACAAAGGCTATAAGGGTTCCAATTCTATAAAAACGTGATAGCCCAGTGGTTAACGCGTCCGCCTCGCCCGCCTTCTATATCAGGAGGTCGGGGATTCGAATCCGGGCACGCACCTCTAACTTTTCGGATTTACGTGGTTTTAGGAAATTAAATAAGGCTGAAGGAAAACATCTTTATTTAAATTTTTACATTGTGTGGTCGAAACTTATGCCTATTTCAAAATATTTAGGCATTTGCTGACCTTAATTTTTTTGGCATTCGCAAATAACTATTTAGATTACACAAATAAGCAAAGCAGAATTGATAAGATTGTGAATTTTTAAATAAACATTTGTGCTATCTCTAAATTTTTGTTGTACCAACATTATATTACATAGGCATAAAATGTAGGTATGTAGTCTGTGTGTACGAGAATGTGTGTCAAAGATACGGTATTGGAGGTCGTGTCAGATAATATTCGGCTTTTCTTTTGAGTCTGTCTAGAATTCATCATCATCATTCATAAGCCTCAATAGCTCATCGGTTGAGGAGCGGACTTAAATCCGAAACGTCGGCGGTTCAAACCCCACCCCTTGCACCTACCAAACCTACTTAACCTACCTACCTGGCAAACATGATTCTAGGTCAACAGGAAGTACCCTATAGGTTTCTTGACAGACACGACGGACGGACGGACGCACAGACAGACAGACAACAAAGTGATCTTATAAGGGTTCCGTTTTTCCTTTTGAGGTACGGAACCCAAAAAAAAAAACTCGTCGCCGGATCATACCGAGCGCGGCTCTCCTCTAGAAGGAAAAAGGTTTGGCCATAGCCTCTGGTCACGTTGGCCAAGTGCGCATATACAGACTTCACATACGTTGGAGAGCTTTCAGGCACGCAGGTTTCCTAATGTTGCGGCTACGTCAATGCCCAACAACACCATAATTATCGCGATAATCAACGCGTGAAACTGAGTGACCAAGCTTGAACGGTTAACGTCTTATGTCTTGAATTGGGGTTAAAATCGTCTAACGCCAAACGGCATTTTGAATGCCGTTGTACGTTGATCGTGGCTACATCTACGTTTAACGGGAAACGCCGTTGAACATCGCTGTGGCCGGAACATTAAACACTGTTGTCGGACAAGTGTAAATTAAAAAATAACACCACCCCCCGACAAGTGAAGGTTACAGTAACTAGAAAAGAGCAGATAACTTTCGAACGGCTGAACCGATTTTCTTGGATTATAGCTAAGAACACTCTCAATCAAGCCACCTTTCAAACAAAAAAAAAACTAAATTAAAATCGGTTCATTAGTTTAGGAGTTACGATGCCACAGACAGATACACAGATACACACGTCAAACTTATAACACCCCTCTATTTGGGTCGGGACTCGGGGGTTAAAAAACTACCGTATAAATAACGACGGCCCAAGTTTTTAGCAAATAGCATGCCTACGGAACTCAATTATGCGTATTCAGAGTCTAATAGGCACTCGACCAGTTTTTTTAGTTTGCTCATTTCCTCAGCCATCCATTTCAAAGTTAAAATAAAATTAGACAGCTTTAAAGCAGGTCTGAGAAATACCTAACTAATTAATTACAACTAACCAGCAAATACAGGAAGTCCGTTATGAAAGTAGATAGGTATAAGTTTAAGAAGATATATAAATAAAAGTGGCGTTGCTTTGGCAAATAATTTAGTAATATAACAAACATACAAAGTCAACAATGAGTGAACACAGTGAATATTCATTAGATGACAAGATCTACCGTTATGTTATGTTACTTTTGAATGTAAGACTAACTAACACTATCTATTAGTAACTAGGTATCTTATTTAATAAACGTTTATTCGAAGCGCACCCCATACAAATGTATGGTCCAAGATCCCACTGCCGTCAGACCTTCTTTATTTTCTGTGAAACAAAATGTGTGGGATAGAGTCGATGAAGATTTTCAGAAACCCCCGAGAAAACCGGGGCGAATCAGCCTGTTTAAGGTAGGTATGAGAGTGGGTCCCAAGATTTCCACAATTCTCACAACATATTGTTTTTTTGCTTGTTTTGTAAATAATAAAATTCATTTGATATCGTTCTTTGAAAAGCTTAGAAGCGTGTTGACTGATGTCTATTCTTTTTTAGGATTCCGTACCTCAAAAGGAAACAAAGAACCCTTGTAGGGTTTGTTGTCTGTTTGTGGTGTCTGTCAAGAACCGTCAAGGGAATCAAAACCTATATGGTACTTCCCGTTGGCCTAGAACCATGAAATTTGGCAGGTAGGTAGGTCTTATTGAAGGGAAAATTTTTTGAAAACCGTGAATTTGTGGCTAGATACAGCACAATAAAATTAAAAAACGTTATTTTTAAATGGTACGGAACCATTTGCATGCGACTCCGACTCGCACTTGACCGGATTTTTATAGGTAATAATATAAAACAAACAATACTCCACAATATCGCATGATTCGCAATCTGGTAAACAATGTATGATGCAAAATCTCAGGTTGCCGGTTGCGTTTACGCAATTTTTGTTTGTTAAGTCGACGAAAAACAATGAGCTATGGGAAAATAGCCCGCCTTTCTGTTACACGTGCATACAGACGAACATACATACGTAATACACATACATTAACGTGTTGTTAGGGCGTATTCATAAGACGGTAGTGAATGAAACATTTTTTAACTGACTCCATAAAAAAGAGGTTATGTATTCGATCCGTAATGTAGATAATATGTAGTATGTATGAAGGAATGAATATTGAATAAGTATACTTTTATTGTACACCACAAAGTACAGAAAAAACACATAAGTACAAAGCACAACAAAATATAGGTGACAATAGATAAACGAAATATATTTAGGTATGTATATGTCTGCGATTATCCCAAAAACTAATTAAACCGATTTTGATAATTTTTTCAACAAAGATTCTGGCTTTACCCATGGTGGTGGTGGTGAACACGGAACCATAAAAAAAGGCAATAAATAAAAACTATTTTTTGTTCAATTAAACTACAACAAGTACTTATAAATTGTCAAATGCATCTACCGACTACAATTGGTTCGGAAAAATTTTCCCACCGAGAAGAACCAGCAAGAAACACGGCGGTTGCTCTCAATAGGTACCAGCTAACACCTAAAAGTTAGAGGTGTGAGATCGAACTCCGGACCCCCCGATTAGAAGGCCACGTCTTACCCTTAACCATTCCATCAGCATGTATGGGTCCACAGCTGGACAATAGACCTTTTCAAGAGCGCGCCACCAAACACGGTCCTCCGCCTTCCTCATCCACCCGCTCCCCGCCACCTTCTTCAGGTCATCGGTCCAGCGGGCAGGAGGTCGACCCACACTGCGCTTACCGGTACGCGGTCTCCACTCCAGGACATGTCTGACCCATCGGCCCTCGGTTCTGCGACAGACGTGACCTGCCCATTGCCACTTCAGCTTGCTAATCCTTTGACCACTCTTACTCTTAACCACTAGGCTATATAATCTTGATATTTAGATATTAACAAACTTTTCTGTCTAGAAAGGAAAGTATGAAAAAAACTATGATGAAGAAGCCCTTAGTCACACAAACACTACGGTTCGGTTCGCGCTGTTTCGCAAGTGCGAACTAGTTTATCTGTTAAAGCCAAAGGTAAACAAAGAGAAGTACCTACTTGCTATCTTAATTTTGGACCGGAATACACTCATAGTTTTACATGGCACTAGATTATGCCCGCAACTTCGTCCGCGAGGATTTAGGATTTTAAAAACCCCGTGAGAACTCGTTGAATTTCCGGGATAAAAATTGCCTAAGTCAATTTTCGGGACACAGGCTACCACTGCACCGTACCCATTTCCGGGATAGAAATTGCCTAAGTCAATCCTACCTAATAATTACCTAATAATTGCCTAATTCCGGGACGCAAGCTACCACTGCACCGTACCAAATTTCATACAAATCGGTTAACCGGATGGGCCTTTAAGAATCCCGTGGGAACTCTTTGATTTTCCGGGAAAAGTAGCTTACTCTATACTAAATTTCATTGAAAAGCCAGCAGATAGACAGACACACATTCGCATTTATAATATTAGGTGGAGTACCACAGCGTAAATACTTCATACAGTAATGCAGACTAGCGTAAGGGCTAAATTCGTACTCTTTCGATTCTAAACACTAGTTTTAATCGCAATTCGCAACAACTTTCTCGGATGTAGAATTCCTCACAATGTTTTCCTTCACCGTTAAAGCTGTGGTTAAAGCAAGTGATATTTACAAGATTAAACTCAAAGTCAAAGTCAAAGTCAAAATCATTTATTCAAAGTAGGTACAATTGTACACCTTTTGATGGTCGAAATTGTTTTGTACGATAGGTGATAATTAATTACGTAACTTAAAATTAAAGCTACGAACTACACATATAAGTATGTAACTCCGAAAAGTTAGAGGTCCCCGGGTTCAAGGGGTCTGAATAGAACCCCGATGTCTTAACTACTACTTAGGGCTTAGGCTATATTACCACTCAGTCCCTTTAGGCACATATTATGTAATAGCTGATACCCGCGACTTCGTTCGCGTGGATGTAGGTTTTTTAAAATTCCCGTGGGAACTCTTTGATTGTCCGGGATAAAAAGTAGCCTATGTGCTAATCCAGGGTATAATCTATTTGTATTCTAAATTTCAGCCAAATCTGTCCGGTAGCTTTTGCGTGAAGGAGTAACAAACATACACACACACACATACAAACTTTCGCCTTTAATCAATTCAAATTCAAATTATTTTTATTCAATTAAACTTTTACAAGTGCTTTTGAATTGAAATTATAATATTAGTGCGATAGGTAGATATAAAAATTTCATGTTGTCTCTTATTATGTAGTAAATAAATACTTATGTATAGTTTACCCAGTTTCCCCTAAGCAAAGAGAAATCAGTTTTATTTATTATCGCGCGGTAGTGTCGGCAAAGCGGACAGATGATTCACGTCACCCGGTGCGAAAACAGAATATTGTTTACTTATCTATTTTCTACAGAATACGGGCCATGTTCTACACATTATCGAGCTAGGAGACTCATTGGTGAAGACTCTCCTTAGCTGGCGAAACTTCAAAGCCTCGATCACCGCCATAAGGGCACCGACTTATCAGTGTTTCATAGGATATATTTCGTAGAGTGTGCACAGGAACTTTTTGACCTTGTACCTTCACCATTTTACCACCGAACCGCAAGAAGTAAGCGAGTTTCCATATTATGTCGTCAACATTCCATCTACACGCATGAAATGTTTCGCGTCATTCCTTATACGCATGGCTAAGGTTTGGAATACTCTTCCGCGTAGCCTATGTCCTTCCCAGGAAGGTAGGCTAACTCTGTACCGGATTTCATCAAAATCGGTTAAACTGTTGAGCCGCGAACATACAGACAGACACACTTTCGCATTTATAACATTTGACACTGTACTAATTATGTATTCTGAGATATTAGTATGGATTAGTATGAATGGAACATTACTTAGTATAGATAGGGTTAGAATGGATGCTATTTTTAACCCCCGACCCAAAAAGAGGGGTGTTATAAGTTTGACGTGTGTATCTGTGTATCTGTGTATCTGTGTATCTGTGTATCTGTGTGTCTGTGTATCTGTGTATCTGTGTATCTGTGTATCTGTGTATCTGTGTATATGTGTATCTGTGTATCTGTCTGTGGCCTCGTAGCGCCTAAACGAATGAACCGATTTTAATTTAGTTTTTTTTGTTTGAAAGGTGGCTTGATCGAGAGTGTTCTTAGCTATAATCCAAAAAAATTGGTTCAGCCGTTTGGAAGTTATCAGCTCTTTTCTGGTTTTCTTATTACTTTTATCCCAGGACCACCAGAGGTTACGTATTTTCTGACACAGGAAATATGTACGATTGAGTAGTGTTAGTAAGTACTAAGAAAGCATGCCTAGCCTACGTGCTAGCTTGCTTAGACGGCCAATTTTCAGGTATCTGATAATCAAGGTACATAAAAACATTACTTACCTCACGTGAATTCGCCAAACTGATTTTTACGTATATTTTAGGCAATATCCTTAAAAATATGTCGCCGATACTCCCAGACACTTCCCGCGTCGGCCGTATTGCTTTGCAGACGCTTTAAGGCTCCCAAAATAAGTAATTACTTAACTGCACGTAAATTCTGATGCTCCATTTTTATATATGTCCACCAGACAACTATTTTAAAACCTTTTACAAGAAGACAGACCGATCCAGAGGGCCAATCATCCCCTAAATTCAATTTTAATGCCTCTGTGGGTTTGAGCGCGAGGGCATCATTATCTACGCGCATGAGACTGAGTAAGACATGTATTAGGATATATTGACTTCTCTCTCACTCTCTTATAGTTTACTTATGTCAATTAATTATTAATATTAAAAAAATCTGCTAAAAATTAAAAAAATTGGAGAATTTACGTGAGGTAAGTAATGTTTTTATGTACCTTGATTACCTGATACCTGAAAATTGGCCATCTAAGCAAGCTAGCAGGTCTGTAGGCATGCGTTCTTAGTACATAGTAACACTACTCAATCGTCCACATTTCGTTCGTCAGAAAATACGTGACGGCTGGTGGCCCTGGGATCTTTCACTATTGTAACAGAGGTTCATAATATTATGTCAATTGGCAAATGTCAAGTTGTCAAGATGGACGTTGCCTAGATACATAATTATTTATTTGAAAATAATGTTTTGGAAAACTCCGATACTTTGGATAGTAGGCGCGGAGTTTCTAATTTATAAAATATTATAATCACAGTTATACGAGAAATCATCAATTCAATTATAATATCCAACAGTCAACCAAAGGCCACGAACAATCAACCCAAACCCAAACCATAGTCAAACTATTTTTAGGGTTCAGTAGGTATCTGTAGAAAAAAAAAGATGTTGTAGGTAGCCTCGACTGTTGTAGTCGCGTAGGTGTGCATGGCACCATTAAATATCGTAGGAGGCGATGACCCTCCGCGCGGCTGAGGTTCCCGCATCGTAGTCGCTTTGTCGCGCAGGTTTGGATGATGCATTAGGCGCACCTTCTTTTTATTTTATCTGCTTGAACTCAGCTTATTTACTTTGACAAAATACGTTTAAAATTCATCATCATCAGGATCAACCCATCGCCGGCTCACTACTGAGCACAAGTCTCCTCTCAGAATGGAAAGCTACCACACTGGCCAAGCACGTATTGGCACACCTCACGCACCTTTGAGGGAGCATTTTGGCTAACTCTCAAGCATGCAGGTTTCCTGACGGTGTTTTCCTTCACCACTTCGTTGTCTGTCTGTGTGTCATCTTTCAAGAGTATCAAAACTTATAAATTGGGTACTTCCCGTTTACGTAGAATCATGAAAGGCAGGTAGCAATATCTTATAGCCCAAGCACTCTACTCCTGTGGCCCAAGTAAAGAGAAAAATCTGACAACTGAATTGTCATTACATAAAAAAAAAACTTGTACGGAACTCTTCATGTGTGAGGCAGACTCGCACTTGACCGGTTTTTGAAAGTTATGTCAAATAAAAATTTGACATGCAATAACAAACAAAATGAAATACACGCCACTTTATTCCTTATTTCATCGGGTGAAAGTCGATTTCAATTTAATCGTAGGTATATCTTGAAAAGCGAACTATTATACGACTACGTAAAATGGGTACATTTTTAAAGCAACGACATGTTAGAAACAGATATTTCGTTTTGGTCGTGTTAAACTATGTGAGTCATTCAGATAATTCTTGATTTAGTGATGTTCGGTCAAAAATATTTCATGGAACGTATAATTAACATAACATTGATGTTACTTTTGAAGAGATATTAGCTGCCTTATTGGATTTATATTATTATAGAAATTGGGTTTTAGAATGGCACAAATAAACGGTAATTTATGAATAAAGTTTAAAAAGCGTGAAATAAAAATTAAATTAAAAATTTAAAAAACCCCCGACACATAAACCTCTAAAAAGTAAAAAAATAATAGGTAAATATGTATGGGCCCTTTAAGAATAGTATAAATAGTAAAGTTTTATCCAAGCGCTCGTTGCGTCGGGGGACCGCTAAAGTTAACAAAAACTATTCTTTCTACAACAGATGACTTTCATAGTTTATCATAGGTAGCGGTCCCCTGGCGCAACGAGCGCTTGGATAAAACTTTACTATTTATACTATTCTTAAAGGGCCCATACATATTTACCTATTATTTTTTTACTTTTTAGAGGTTTATGTGTCGGGGGTTTTTTAAATTTTTAATTTAATTTTTATTAGCACATGTTTTAGGCAACTTAGTAACACGAAAACTCAGCGTTCGGTGTGTGCGTGTGTGTGTGCGTGTAGGCGTGACGACTGATAACGTTATCGGCCCGAGCCTTGCAAAAATATACAACAAACATGCAGTATGTGCGAGAGTCGAACATCAAACTCAGGTAATTTTTTGTTCATGTGACCGATATTAGCTTTAAGCTATATGGTAGGTGACCATATAGCATAAAAAAACTTAGTCAATTTCATTGAGTTTTATGGACAACTCACGCTTAACCAAAAGACCGGCCAAGTGCACGTCTGAGTCACGGATCATGGTGGCTTTGGAAGATAACTGGTAATAATTAAGGTGTAAAAAATCTTACTTCAAAGAATAAAGTCTAATTTTTTTGTATTTTCTTCAGAATAGCATGTATAGTATTCAAATTCAAAATATTTTTATTCAATTAGACTTTTACAAGTACTTTCGAATCGTCAAAAGCATCTACCACTGGTTCGGAATGCCTTTCCTACCGAGAAGAACCAGCAAGAAACTCGGCGGTTGCTCTTTTCAAAGATTTTTAGAATCACGTCATGCATTGCCAGTCACTTTGAATCGTAGAAGCCCCATGCCAGATACCATTAAACTTTTAAACTTTAAGGGCAGGGGCTTGCCCTAACACTAACTGACTAAACTCTTATGTAAGTTTTTTTTATTTTCTTAGAATAAGTCTACGATTTTCTGATTTTAAGTTTATGCGAATTCAATACTCAAAATTCAGTCGCAACGACCAAGCTGTTAATAATAATAGCTACATAATAGATATATTTGCAATTTATTCCCATAAAGTTTTCACGTATTTTGTTAATGGGCTATAATAGAACATATTAAATTGCAAACAAAATCAATTACTCATTTACATAATATATTGAAATGTTATTCGCAAATTTTAACGCGACATATAAAAAAGTGTTCGTTTTACAGAGCTGTAGTAGGTGTGATAATATTTTTGTTACAAGCATTCGAGCAGTTTTTCATTTTTTTGCTTGATTTAATCAATTTGTAGTTAATTGATATGAATCATAACTTTTTAGAAATAAGTGACGTTGTGACTTGTGATAAAAACTGGGGCCAGAAAAAATAAAATGATTAATAGGAAAGGCGTACACCCTTAAAGTTTAAAAGTTTAAGGGTGTCTGGCAAGAGGATAACGTGATTTCTAATACTATTCCGAAGAAAATATAAAAAAATTACACCTTACACTTGACGTAAGATTTTTTACACCTTTTTTACCTGTTATCTCCGAAAGCCACCATGTTTCAAACTTCATAGTCACTGATCGTTCCTCACTGTGTCGGGGACTATGCGTAACAGCTTCTATTAACCCCCGACCCAAAAAGAGGGGTGTTATAAGTTTGACGTGTTTATCTGTGTATCTGTGTACCTGTCTGTGACATCGTAGCTCCTAAACGAATGAACCGATTTTAATTTAGTTGTTTTTGTTTGAAAGGTATCTTGATCGAGAGTGTTCTTAGCTATAATTAAAGAAAATCGGTTGAGCCGTTTGAAAGTTATCAGCTCTTTTCTAGTTTCCTTATAGAGGTTTGTGTCGGGGGTTTTTAAATTTTGAGTTATAAAATAATGAAGGTCTGGTACGCGCTGGCTCTCTCTGTATAAACTAAACTAATATAAAAATATGTATGAATATTTAAGTTTAGTAAATTCTCCATAACAAATCTTTTTACTTCCGCACACAAAGCAAACATTCGACGCTCGAGTTTTATCTAATATTTTTGCATATGCCAGTTTTTAGCACGAAATTGCGCCTTGGTAAACTGATAAAACAAAACAACCTAAATAATGGAGCGGCCTCGAATTCTAAATAAATGACTATCAAAACGCACTTCCGACCTCGTTATTATATCCTAGCCCGTAGCCGTTTTTGCGACACGTGCTAAGGGGTCCAAAATATTAAAAAATAGATGATTCCCGCGATTTAGGTTTTTTTTAAATCCCGTGGGAACTCTTTGCTTTTCTGCGATAAAAAGTTGCCTATGCCAATTTCTGGGATGCAAGAAATCGGTTAAATGGACCTTTAAGAATCCCGTGGAAACTGTTTGATTTTCCGGGATAAAAGTAGCCTATGTCCGTCCCCGGGATGTAAGCTAACTCTGTACCTCATCAAAATCGGTTAAACTGTTGGGCCGTGAAAATGTAGCAGACATACAGACACACTTTTGCATTTATATAATATTAGTCATACTTATAATATGTAAAAAACTAGGTGATTAAAAAATATATAAAAAGCTTATGTCCGTGGCGTGGATCAAGATATTCAAAAATCCAATGGGAACTCTTTAATTTCACTGGATAAAAGTAGTTTATGTCCGTCTCTTCTAATAGACTAGCTGCGACCCCGGCTTCACTTGCGTGAAGTCCAATAAATATCAAGTTTCATCGATTTTACTTGAAAAATGTCGGACTTCCATACAAAATGTTATTCCAGTAATCTTTTCTAATTGAGTGCCTACTGTCTACGACCGACCTACGTCAACCAAGTCCAAGCGTCAACCTGAACCGCTTGGTTTAGTTTAGATGATGGATCCCAGCGGCTTAGGCTGTGCAGTGATAGATCAGTCAGTCAGTCAGTCAGTCTGGTATATCTATGTATAAATAGATAGATATAGCGCAAGTATGCCTCTCTTATTGAGAGTTACATTTTTGTTCCGTTTGCCGTGGAGACCCTGGGGCCATGGAGTCTTAGTGCAAAAAATTTTTTACGAGACATTTCACCGCGTTTAATAGCCTCATCGGGTGACAGAAGGGCTGGCTCATTTTTTGCGCAACGGATCAGCCTGGCTGTCCAACGCGGAAATGCAGCCAGTATTCTTGGCACCATTCCACACGGGCATGATTTGTATAGTAATTAGATAAGGCTAGCTAATATTTTCATTCAAAAAAAAAAAAGATATAGCGATTATTTTCATCTGCCGACTTGTAACTTTTCTAGTAACCGAGATAACTTATCTATTATTATGTAAAAGACAGATGGTAAAATCAGTTACAGTTTAAGTACAACAAACAAATCAAATCAATTTTTATCGGTTTGTTTTATTTTATCAAAATATGTTTTTAGACTTTTTAGATTAAACCTACTTACACCTACTTATAGATTTAGCGGTGTGATTCGCTAAATTAAGCTATGTAAAGTTATGTAGGTAAATTATCTATATCCACATTCTATTCGCATTATAAAATAATGCGAAAGTGTGTCTGTCTGTCTGTCTGCTAGATTTTCACGGCCCCACAGTTTAACCGATTATGTACAAAGTACAGACACAGAGCTTACATCCCGGGGACGGACGGACATAAGCTAGGCAACTAATTTGTATCCCGCAAAATCAAAGAGTTCAAACGGGATACTCAAAGGCTCATCCGTTTAACTAATTAAGTATGAGGTAGCTTGCGTGATGCGTCCCGGAAATTGACATAGGCAACTTTTTATCCCGGAAAATCAAAGATTTCCAACGGGATACTCAAAGGCCCATCTGTTTAACCAATGTATATGAGGTATAGAAGTACCTAGCTGTCGTGATGCGTACCGGAAATTGACATAGGCAACTTTTTATCCCGGAAAATCATACAGTTCTTACGGGATATCAAAGGCCCATCCGTTTAACCAATGTACATGAGGTACAAAAGTATCTGGCGTGATGCGTACCCGAAATTGACATAGGCAAATTTTTATCCCGGAAAAGCTCTCTCTTCTCACAGGATTTTTAAATAACCTAAATCCGTCATTATCATCATCTAGTACGCACCCTATAAGAACAAATGTAAATTAAAAATTTATAACACCCCCGACAAATGAAGGTTACAGTAACTAGAAATGAGCTGATAACTTTCAAATAGCTAAGAACACTCGATCAGCCACCTTTCAAACAAAAAAAAAACTAAATTAAAATCGGTTCATTAGTTTAGAAGCTACGATGCCACAGACAGATACACAGATACATAGATACACACGTCAAACTTATAACACCCCTCTTTTTGGGTCGGGGGTTAAAAAGAGTTATTTCTTTGTATGAATGTTTGTGAAATCATATCCGTCAGTTTTGTTGTTACCAACAGGTACAGCTTATCAGTTTTACGACGTTTTGCTTCGGAGCCTAGGCGCGACTTCGTAGAATTCTGTATTTGTTTTATTTTTAGGGTTCCGTAAAAATAAACCAGGAGTTAAAAACCATTGTCGCCGTTAAAGTAAATCATAACCACGCGCACGCACATCTAACTTTTCTGAGTTAGGGCGATTACGAACTGCCTTCGACCCGAATCTGTGAAAATGCGTTCCGAAGTAGTCATAGAAAAACCCATCAGTTTTGGTGGTCAGGTTCCCTGTAGCATTAGAATTGAGGAGTTGAAATCCAAATTTTTATGGAACAAATGTTGCAAAGTTACTCTATCGATTAAAGGAAAAATAACGCCAAATCGGTTCAGAAATCTCGGAGATTTCGGTGTACTACATAGCTAAACAATTGTAAATTAAAAAATAACACCCCCGACAAGTGAAGGTTACAGTAACTAGAAACGAGCTGATAACTTTCAAACGGCTGAACCGATTTTCTTGGATTATAGCTAAGAACACTCTCGATCAAGCCACCTTTCAAACAAAAAAAACTAAATTAAAATCGGGTCATTAGTTTAGGAGTTACAATGCCACAGACTGATACACAGATACGTAGATACACAGATACACACGTCAAACTTATAACACCCCTCTTTTTGGGTCGGGGGTTAAAAACACAAGTTTTACTTTTAGAAAGTCGATTATAAAAGTAGCCTATGTTACTCCTTGGTTAATCCTCTACTTGTCTGTGAAAGTCCCGTCAAAATAGATTCAGCCATTCCGAAGATAAACCCGTCCAAACAGACAGACAGACAAAAGTTTTAAAAACGTGTGGTTCCGTTATAATACAGTTCAAATAACCATAATGAGATTAATATAAAGTAGGTAGTTATTTCGAAATTACAGACAGATACTTCAATTTTATTTATTAGTATAGATTTATTATGTTACTAAGAATAGATAAGTATAGATATTAAGTATGGATGAAGTAAGGAACCCTCTGCGTAAGTAAGGCTTACTCATTGACTCACATTTCAAAACAATTGTTTGTTTGTTGAAAAACCTTAGTTTAAACAAACTTGAGCCTTTTAAACGATATTTAGATACGAAACTAAAACAAACTTCCTTTTACGAGGAGTAGTTAAAATATCAGCCACGTATAAGTGTTCATATAACGTGTATAATTCGGGACAGGTCGAGATGGCAATCGTTTTATGAGTTGAATCGTGCAGGGGGGTCCGTTTTGGTTCTCCTACGGGTCTCCTCATTTCTGATTTGGTCACGTAAAAATCTCTAGGTCTTAGTTAAAACCAATATATCGTTATTCGTAGAGTAAAAGTTTCTATAAAACATGTATGGGTACCTACTTAATCCTTTTTTAACCCCCGACCCAAAAAGAGGGGTGTTATAAGTTTGACGTGTGTATCTGTGTATCTGTCTGTGGCATCGTAGCGCCTAAACGAATGAACCGATTTTAATTCAGTTTTTTTTGTTTGAAAGGTGGCTTGATCGAGAGTGTTCTTAGCTATAATCCAAGAAAATCGGTTCAGCCGTTTGAAAGTTATCAGCTATTTTCTAGTTACTGTAACCTTCACATGTCGGGGGTGTTATAAATTTTTAATTTACACTTGTTATTCAATAGGTAACGTAACATGATAAGTATAATAAAGTTATAATAATAGTTATTTAATTATTCAATTACGTCATAACTCATAACTTAACTCGTCAGGGCCAGTTGCTTGAGAAGCAGTTAATAAAGTTATCTTACGGTTACCGTCACATTTTGACCACATATTATAAAAATGAAGAATGAGTCAGGGGTGTATCATGAAGGTATGAATACTGATTCTCTCTACGTTGTACTCCTCATTGCTGAAGATTGTGACCCCTTTCACATTAGTCATATAATGGTAGGAGTTATCCTGGGATAATAATGGCGGGTTCCCATAGCCTTCCGCACACTACTCGACTAAAAGAACGAGATTTTGACTCTCAGGTTTTCACAGTCAATATGAAATCATGTTACTTACATGAGGTTAGGATAACAACCGGGAAGCCTTAATGTACTCTCTGAGACACGGAAGATACGAAAAGGCTAATGTTGGTCACCCATGCAGTCATCGACTTGGGTCAACATTGCTTAACAATAGCAATCATTTAATATGCAAATCGTTTAATCGTTTAATATCGTTGTAAAAACTAGACCACACGTCCCTGATTAGTGATAACTAATTTGATATTCTTGCCTCTATGATAAAATCTAAATATAACACCAAAGTTAACAAATTCTGTCTCTTACAAGTTACAACCCATTTTAATAACTTTAACTCGTAACTTTAACCGCCTTTTATGCAACTGGGCCTTTGAGTCACACTTGGTTTAGCAGTAACGGATAGTCAAAAACATTTTGCGAAATTTTATAATTTAAATGCTTAAATAATAATATGCTTCATGCTTACTTAGAGGAGAGAAAATAAACATTAATTTATTTTCAAATAAAGTAAAAATCATACGTACTATAAAAAAGGACAGGCGTGAGTCGAACTTGCGCACAATGGGTTCCGTGTCATCATACAAGGTATACCTAAACCTCACACCTTAAACCTTAACTTGCAGAACACTGCAAGTTAAGGTTTAAAAATGTATAATATATTTTTTTTTACTTTTTTTAAACTTATTTCTTTTAAAAAAAACTTCCACGTGTACATTTTTTTTTTTTCGGATAACTTACTTAAGTATTTTACGTTTATGTATAAGTATGTTTATTTATGTATGTTTTAAGTGATTAATATGTGCATATTTTTTGCCAAGTTTAATGTTAATCGTTTATTTCTTGATTGTAATGATTTCGGTAATTTCATAGACAATATTTTATGGCAATTATAAGCCACTTTTAATAACAATACTATTAATCTTATGGCAAGTACCTACCTATTGCTAGAAACCTGCATGCCTGAGAGTTCTTCATAATGTTTTCAAATGGTGTGTGAACTATAAAGTCTGCTAATCCGCACTTTGCCAGCGTGGTCAAATCCTTTTTTTGTACCCGACTGCGGCAAAACCCAAAAGGAAGGGTTATGATTTTAGCACTCTATGTATGTATGTGTGTATGTTTGTATCCAGATTCTGTGTGTTCAGCCCGTAGCGCCTAAAGTCCTGGGCCGATTTTCATGAATGAGGTGTCAATCGATTCGTCGTAAAGGTCCGGGTGACATAGGCTACATTTTATACCAAAAAATTGACCTAACGGATGTTACATGAAAAAAAGTGGGGGTCTCCAAAATTCTTTTTTGCTATTGTTGGCGCGCGGACCAACGAAAAAATACGACAGCGCCCGAACGTACACGAAGGGAGCAGCCATATTGAACTGAACACAAGATCAAACACAGCGATACGTCGCGTCATCATTTTTTATTATCTTCTTGTAAAATTAATCCTTGGATCATTAAACTAATAATGTTATCTACCTCAGTGTTTTAAATACAAAACCCAAAGTAGTGAAGAAATTCAAGTTTGTTGTGAACCTTCAATCTACATCAAAATCAAGACAATCAAGGGAAGACAAAGAAACGTCCATTACCAAATAAGTTTATGGTGACCTCCACGACGTGATCCGAGGGAAGTAATGCTCATTCCTATAATATACATCTTTTTTCCTATACATCTTTAATCCTATACATCGTTAATCCTTCTTTATCAATTTTGCTTCGATTTGTCGACAAAGGTCGACATTTTCATCATTTCAAACGAGTTACAAACATTCATTCCATCAGTTTAATTTCAAAGATTTCTTTAATACAAAGTACAAACAGCATCTAATTAAAACTGTACCATCTTAATTACAGTGCATTAAGTAATATTTCAATAGTAAAACATAGATTCGCCGACTATTTTCAGAGTCGAGTGGTGAGAAATAATTCACCAAGTGGCGGTCGGTCGCATCATATTTTCATACCTACTTCCCGAACGCCCGGCCGAGTCGCCGCGCTGACTGCGGGTGCCTGCATCGAGTAAGCCGTGCCGCACAGGTGGATTACTTAATACGCCCGGTTTGTACGGGGCTTCGAGGTTGGTTGGTGCATTGTTTTTATTATTATTTTAATATTTTAATTTTTCTTCATATCGTATATTGTTGTTTGCGCTTACAAAATGACCGAATTAAAAGATCTTATTGCGCAAAGAAGACGCGTAAAAACACGCATTACTCTTTTTGAAAAATACTTAACGCCTCTTTTAGAAACTAAATTAAATAAAAGTCAATCTAATGAATTAAGTTTAAGGTTGAGTAAGTTTCAAGATCTGTCATATAATTTCGATGAATTGCAATCAAAAATCGAATCTTTAGACATTAAGGACGAAGGCCTACAGATGAAAGAAAGAGAAGAGATTGAAAATAGATTTTTTAAATTAATAGCGCAAGCACAAGAAATGTTACAAATTTTTGAAAACGCATTAAAAAACGAATCCGGATCGGTGTCTGTCAGCGGATCCGACCGGTCAAAGCATCGTGGGGTAAAGTTACCACCGCTTAAAATTCCTCCATTTAACGGGGACCAAAGTAAATGGATAGAATTTAGAGACATGTATTTATCGTTAATACACAATAATGATACCATCGAGGACATAAATAAATTTCATTATCTCAAGTCGTACCTAGAAGATTCAGCAAGCGCAGTCATAAATTCTGTCACAGTATCATCTATCAACTACTCAACAGCTTGGTCACTTCTTTGTGACAGATACAATTATACCTCATTGCTTCGTCCTTTGAGATTAGGTATACATTGTAGTAATACGTCAAAGTATTGCCTTTCTACCACTTGTTTGAAAGCAGAAAATCTGCACTTCTATTTTTTGTATTTTTTGTTGGTACCACTGGAGCGTTCCCATCTCATTCGCGTTTTAGTGCCTCGCCGATCACCACGTTATTCAAGTTTTAAAAAACGTTACAAAAGCGTAGTCACCAAAACGATAGTGATTTATTTATTTATTTATTTGTTACATATTTTTATGTTATAAGGTTTTATTATAATAGTGTCTGGTGATATGATATCACTATGCAATTAATGTTTTGTGCATTGCGATGTTACCTTGACATATGACAACATGGCGATGTTACTTTCACGTGATTTGGAATTCCGGACCATAAGGTATTTCAGTGAAGACGTGTTACCTAATTCTAAACATATTATGAATAGCTTCTGGGACTGTTTACGAATCAAACTAGTGATATGATATATATGATACGTCACTTGGAATCCCGAAATAAAAAGGTATTTACAGTGAAATGTTGCCTACTTCTAAGGATATTGTGAAAATTTGCTAGGATTATTTCCATATCACACTAATAAAATACGACATTACTTTCCTATTGTGTTGTGTACATCTTGTGGGGATGTGACCTTCACATCAATTAGAATCCCGGAACATGAAGGTGTTTACAGTGAAATGTTATTTATTTCTTAGGATATTGTGAATAGTTGCAAGGACTATTTCCGTATCACACTGAGAATATGACATCACTTTCCTATTGTGTTGTGTACATCTTGTGGGGATGTGACCTTCACGTTAATTGGAATCCCGGAACATGAAGGTATTTAACAGTGAAATGCTGATATTGTGAATAGTTGCTAGAACTATTTCCGTATCACACTGGTGATGATATGACATCACTTTCCAATAGTGCTGTGTACATCTCATGGGGATGTAACCTTCACGTCATTTGGAAGCCCAGACCATGAAGGTATTTACAGTAAAACATTACCTATTACTAATGATATTGTGAATAGTTATTAGGACTATTTCCGTATCAGACTAATGGAATGATATCAATTTCCAATCGGTGTTGTGTACATCTCATGGGGATGTTACCTTCACATCATTTGGAATTCCGAAAGCTTTGAAAATATTATCGTGATGGAATACATTTAAAAAGGAATATTATTACCTTTACTTTGATTATTATTTGTGAATGAAATGTGTCTACATGAATCATGAGATATCAAGTGCTATTATCGAGTAAAAATGAGATCATTTGAGATTTACACATATTAAATACCTTCTTCATACCTTCATATAGTTTATACATTTATGTTGCGGTCTTCTAATAAGGATGTACCCTTTCGCTACTGATAGAAAAGTTAAGGGTAGATGGTTTAAAATACCATTGTACAGACGGATTACAACTCGAACCTGAGTTAGTGCCAATGATTGTTGTCGAAACGCAGCCAAGCACGTCAACCATAAAATTAAGCCATCGTCAAGAAAAAACTAGTCTTCGCTTCGCTTTATCGGATATGCTCATGAGGAAGCTCTCACTCATTTTTTCTCTTTAGAATAAAGTGATCAGTCCGTAAATTAATTATTATTAAAGATCCAGCCAGACTGATGTGCGATACCCAGCACAACGAATCTATGACAAGAAAAAACTTCATATTCTTTTTTAATAAAGAAAAATATTAAAGATCAGCTCATACAGAAATAGACTGTGTCTTATACAGCGTGAAGCTAGCCGATACATTCGGGCTTGTAATATTATGATCCGGTGCCAAGATATGAATAATCCCACCCGCAAGAAAACCTCCTGCAACGCAGAAGCCGACACCGGCTCCTATCCAGACTTTAAACCAGGAGCATCCGCTCCCGGCAATACAACAAGCGGGAGCAACGATTATATACGAAGTACGAACCCACGAAGTCACCGCGCTCACGGCAGCTGTGACAGTCGCCGCGCCGCTGGCTCTGGCAGTGTCACCGGGGACCCTCGTCGCTGCACCCGGTACGTTCCGCAGGAACGTTCATTCTACTTTTAGGACTAATGGCAATTAATTTATGACCCAGTCATACTATTGTGGGTAAGAGGATACGGGATTCCATTTCTAAAACCAGTATCTTAATCTCACGACCCAGCATGTCTCCTATCATCTGAATATAATATCATAGACTTTATGTTTAGTGAAGTTATACTTATCACAATGTGATTCGTGTGAAGGATCGTTTCCTTCTTTTGATTTTTTATTATAAATCCAATGGAAATAACAGACTTATAATAAGTCTAAAATTCTTAAACGAAAAATTCTTAAAGTGGGTGCTTACATAACAACATTAAGGTCAATTACAACTACATCAATGAATAGTTGGATGGCCACGTTAGATTTATTTCTTAGGAGTTATAAAAGATTTTACTACCTATCTATAGAAAGTATCTACGATTTAAAATGAACGAGAATTATTCCAATTTAATGGTTTACTATTTTGGTCTGAATATACTTTCCGCCTCTCGTCTTTACAAAACTACGAGTACTAAAGCCGGTGATTTATGTATTTACTCAGATTTTTGGGTTACTTGTCAACTAGGTATATACATAACATATATTTACAAGATATAGTTGATTTTTAAAAGTTATCAGGGTTATCTAAAATTATTTTACAAACAATAAATACTTTAGAGTTCTTAAGATTTATCATCAATGTAAAAAAGAGCTGTACAGCCGAGTACCTACTGTGCGCAAATATTGCAATTACCTGATTAAAAAAAAAAAAAAAAAAAATACGTTGACCCGTCTGAAGAAAAATGATATTTAATCAATCAAGAGCTAAATTTACATACAAAACTCGTTGTTAATGACTTACTGCGACTTACCCGCGATTTAGTAAGTAGATACGGTACACCTACAAAAACGGACAGAAAGATGTTTTAAATATCTTGTTGTGTAATGCAAATCACTAAGATAGCTCAGCATTGACACATCAGCATTCAGCACAGTCTTTGCAGGATTATTTACATAATGGTAAAAATCTATCGAAGTGACAGTCAATCCTATTTGACAAAATAGACTGTCTAGAATTATTTTTTTTTTTTTTTTCGGATGCTAACGATATAGGGTAGGGGCGACACGTTGTGAGAAGACCACCGATGGCCAGTGGATTCTGAGTTTAGTTTTGAATCTGTCAAACATATGAAGTAGCTAAAATTACTGACTGTTTTTTTTGGACTTTCAGGTTTTCAGAAAATGGAATCTATAAAAAAAAAAAAAAAAAAGGCATTTTATTGCGTACGACAATAAAGTGCTCTCTTTCCTATTTAACTATATAGATGGAGTTAGATGTCCACTTTTTACGAGAATATCAAAATCTATAATTATGCTGTGAAGCTCACAGGAGATTTGTGTTCGCTTCATACATTAGTTTAAAAAACAACGAAATGCGGAGTCACGAAGATCTTATCAAGGGAAACGGGAACTAGAAGAACATGTATTTAAATAAATAGTACCAGCCTTAGGGCAACCACATGTTGGTTTTGGCAAAAAAAAAAAAAAAAACCCTGGTTTCCACCATTTCAGAGCCTTCTCTGTTCGGTTCTAAATTCAATTTAGACATAATGATAATGCATTATCTGTTTCAGCCACCCTGTTGATTGCATATTATGTTGGTTGCATGGAAGTTATCAAGACGGTACTACTAGGTAGAGAGGAGCGTAGCACCGTCATCTTTGTATATATTATGATCAACTTCGCAAGATGGTGTTGGGTTAGTTTTTTGTAAAAAAAAAAAAAAAAAAAAATAGGTGCACACGACAGAACGAACTCTGTGTCCTGAAATAAAGGTATATTGTATATTATGAAGCGTCAACTCCGATGAAAATGTCTATCTGAATTAGCCGGTCAGGCTATAAGCTTGATGGGTTCATAAAACACAGCCATGGCTCAGCTCTATCGTTGATCCTAGGTTCGAGAGTAACGTCTGTTTTTTCATCGTCCTCCACTCTCAAGATTTGATGTTGTTATACCATGAGATCTGTCCATAGTTTTAGAATTTTTGTTAATTGGAATCCAAATAACAATTTGAATTTAGAATATTTGATTAACGTCACATTACTCATGCTGGTATAATTACACATAAGGTGCAAACCATATTTTGAAAATTAATTTAGATACGTAGTGTAATTGTTAATAATAATATTAATTTAACAAACATCAGTCGAAATACATGACCTAACAAGATCGTCATACCCAGATTCAGCTCAACCTTGCCTAAATGTTCCTTTCTAATAAACATTCACCGAAGATAACTTTATCCAGCAGAAACATTGTTAGAATACATCGATAGAATGTAACCCCTACGAAAAAAAAAAAAAAAAAAAAATGCCCCATTACAATAGTAAGATTTAAGAGTCCGCATAAATCGGTATCTACGAACAGTATCAGTCAGTGGATAAAAATATAATACTTCTATATTTTTTTTTTCGCTTATTCCGTCAGGCATGCAGCTACCTCCGCAGCTCACAGTAAAGGTATCAATATTGATATACCTAATACGAAATACAGCGGCCTTAGCGTGGGCAACTCTATGCTGTGTGCCAGAGTTTATCGTAGAGGTATTCAATGTGATCAATCTAATCAGATTGCTCTATCACTCCTATTATTTATTATTATTTATTATTCATAAATCAATCTGGAACACTGAGCAGCTGATTAAAATTTATTTTAAGTAAAATAAATTTGAATCTTTTATTTATTTTTGGCTTTATTTTGCTTGTCAAAATTGATAATATAAATACAATATTATTAAACCTAGAAGTGTTTTAATATTTCACTATCTTTCAAAATCTACAATGTATACCTAATCTCAAAGGACGAAGCAATGAGGTATAATTGATGATTAAACGAACTTACCTGAAGTGAAGTTCTATCCCAATTATACGAGTTGCTTCGTCCGAAGAGATTAGGTCCCTCCCAGCCCTAGGACCCCTGATAAGTGAAATATTAATGTTCCAGGCAGGCTTTCAACTAAATGAGATGGGAACGCTCCAGTGGTACCAACAAAAAATACAAAAAATAGAAGTGCAGATTTTCTGCTTTCAAACAAGTGGTAGAAAGGCAATACTTTGACGTATTACTACAATGTATACCTAATCTCTTCGGACGAAGCAACTCGTATAATTGGGATAGAACTTCACTTCAGGTAAGTTCGTTTAATCATCAATAATAAGCGACTTCTGATTAATGAACATATAAAAGGTTTATTTTCTATAGAACCTATCAGTAGGGAATCCGAACAATGTTTACGTAATTTAATTGATAACATAACCAAAAATTTAAATGCCCTAAATTCACTAGGAGAACCAACAGAGCATTGGGATTCTCTGATCATTTACCTGGCTTCTTCAAAACTGGACTCATCTACAGCCAGAAAATGGGAGGAGTTTAGGAGCACCCACGACAACGTGAAGCTTAGTAATTTTTTTGAATTTTTGCGCCAGCGAGCAACAGTGTTGGAGACTGTTCATGCTAACAAACCCATTAAATCAGATAAACGCAATCAATTTGTTAAATCAAAGTCATTTATTGCAGCGTCACCTTCTTCACCTTCATCATCATCATCATCTTCGTATACCAACAAAGCATGTTTAGCTTGTAAGCTAGACCATAAATTATATAATTGCTCAAAATTTAAATCGATGTCAGTAGATGACAGAATTGCGAAAGTTCACGAATGGCAAATTTGCACAAACTGCCTCCGTGAAGGGCACAGTCATTTCAACTGTAGACTGGGTGGTTGCCGCTTCTGTAAACGAAAACATAATTCAATTTTACATAGACAGTCTTCTCTTCACTATATTCAACCACCGACACAAACATCTACATCATCATCATCGTCACAAAGTCGCGAAGGAACTACTACATCACTTCCAACATCTAATATTAAAGTTCCTAGACATAACAGCTTACCTTCTTCCTCTTCTGGTCCTACCGATATGAAGGATCCTTCTTGCGTTGTTAGTATGTCTTCTGTGTCCTCAAACCAAGCTCTTCTATCTACGGCTTTGGTGAAGGTAACAACTAACGGCAAATCATTTACATTGAAAGCTTTATTGGATAGTGGAAGTCAATCTTCCTTTATAACCGAAGCTGCACGAACGAAGATTGGTCTACCAACAGTGAAAAACTATCTTCGTTCGGTATGCGGTCTCAACAATTCTGTAATTAAGATTACCGAACATTGCAATATTGTCATCCACTCTACATACAACACATTTAGCATGCCTGTCAGATGCTACATCATTCCTCTTATTACTGACAAGCTGCCTCAAGTCAACATCAATATCGAAAGTCTACAAATACCTAACCACATCCACTTAGCGGATCCCAACTTCTTTGTTTCTTCAGAAGTTGACATGCTTCTCGGAGCTGACGTCTTCTGGGATCTACTTTGTTCTTCTAGATTTAAATTGGGTCTTCATATGCCCACACTACAAGAAACTCAACTAGGTTGGATAGTTGCTGGCCCCATGGGGGGGAAACGTAGCAACACTTCGGATAAAATTTATTGCAACTTCAGCAAGGAAATACAACAGCAACTTTCTAAATTTTGGGAGCTTGAAGAAGTACCTGCAGAAACGTCTTCTTTCAATGATACTTACGGTACTGCGTCTGCTCCCTTTCTCGCAACTCGATGTCTTCTAGAATTATCTAAAACTTGCAAAGATGAAACAATATCAAATTTAATAAAACATGATTTTTACGTTGATGATTTTCTATCAGGCTGCAACTCAGAACAAGAACTTCTACATATTATAAACAAAACATCAGAAATCCTTAGTTCTGCATGTCTTCCCTTGCGTAAATTTCGTACTAACATACCTTCTATATTTGAAAATAATTCAAATGTTCATGTAGCTACGGACTTAAATTTAAGTTCGCAATCCAGTGCACTAGGCCTTAAATGGGATCCAGTCGCTGACGTCTTGAAATTTCCTACGAAAATTGAATCTAATTTTGTAGTAACCAAACAATCGATCTTATCAAATTCTGCAAAGTTATTTGATCCTCTCGGGCTCTTGAGTGCGTGCACAATAATCCCAAAAATAATTCTTCAAAAATTGTGGCTATTAAAACTTGATTGGGATGACCCTATTCCTTCTGACATTGCCAATTTATGGTCTACCTTTGTTTCTAACTTAGACAATTTATCTAATATTCAAATTCCCAGATACGCACTCAATGACGCACCAAAAACCATCGAACTTCACACATTTTGTGATGCTTCTCTTGAGGCCTACGCGGCATGCATATATCTGAAATCAACTGATAACTCAGGAAAGATAAGTGTCAATCTTCTGTGTGCAAAAACTAAAGTATCTCCTATAAAGTCGCAAACGATACCCAGATTGGAGCTTTGTGGAGCCTTACTCGCATCTCGTCTAGCTTCAGCGGTTTTAAAGGCTTTACGACTTCCAGTGCCTCCAAAGACTTATTTCTGGACAGACTCTTCAGTGGTCCTTGGGTGGTTATCATCCCAATCTCGTGATCTAAAAACTTTTGTTTCGAATCGAGTTGCAAAGATTCAAGAGATGACTTCTTCTGGCATCTGGAGACATGTACCAGGCACACATAATCCAGCGGATCTAGCCTCTCGGGGTTTAGACCCTAAAAATCTTCAAAATGCTGCCTTATGGTGGCAAGATCCTCAGTTTTTGTCAAATGATGAAAGTGAGTGGCCAAGTAATATAAAATTCATTAGTGAACTTCCTGAAAAGAAAGCGTGTATTAATAAAACCAAGCAAATATCTACACTTACAACTACTTCAAAAGCTGCCGCTACACATACAATAATAAATTTCGACAGATTTTCAAACTTTGCAAGACTACAAAGAAGCTTAGCTTATGTACTAAGATTTATCCATAATTCTAAATACCCGAGCGCTAAATATACAGGCCATCTCAAAATTGATGAACTTAAAAATTCTCTCATCTATTTAATAAAGCAACATCAATTAGAAAATTTTGAAGTCGAACTTAAACTACTAAATGATAAAAAATGCTTACCTTCTCGATCACGCCTGCTCTCACTGCGACCTTTCGTAGACGATAATGGCATCTTATGCGTAGGTGGGCGTATCCAAAATTCACCTGAAAATTATAATCAAATACATCCAGTTTTATTAGATTCAAACCATCAATTTACAAAATTATTATTTGCTTATGGGCACATAAAACTAATGCATGGCGGTCCACAATTATTGCTAAATAATTTACGACTAAACTATTGGCCCGTTTCAGGCAGACGCCTAGCTAGAAGCACAGTAAACAACTGCAAACTATGTAGAATTATGAAAGCTAATACACTAAATCCTATAATGGGTAACTTACCTGCGTCGAGGGTGACTCCTAACCTACCGTTCCAGATTTCTGGCGTAGATTTTGCAGGACCTTTTCCAATACAAGATCGCCGTGAACGTGGCTGTAAATTAACCGAGGGCTATTTATGCCTCTTCTTCTGCTTCTCAACTAAGGCTGTACATCTTGAGCTTGCGTCTGACCTTAGCACTGATAACTTTTTTCTTTGCCTAAAGAGATTCATTTCACGCCAAGGAAAACCTAGCGAAATCTACTGCGACCGGAATTTTGTTGGCGCAAACAACAATCTTCGCCAATTTTTAGAATCCGTATTAAACAATGAATCAATCACCTCGTTTGCCGCCGATGAGGGCATAAAATTCAATTTTTCGCCAGCTTATTGTGCAAATTTTGGCGGGCTTTGGGAAGCGGGTGTGAAATCTGCAAAATATCATATCAGTCGCATGTTAGGAACCAATCATTTCACGTACGAGGAATTATCGACTTTATTCGTACAAGTCGAAGCAATCTTGAATTGTCGACCCCTTACTCCACTTTCGTCTGATCCAACCGATTTACTTCCTTTGACTCCTGGGCACTTCCTCATCGGTAGACCGTTCACCTCATTGCCATCACCAGCCTTGTTAGACGCCAGAATAAGTCGTCTAAATCGATACCAGCAACTTGAGCAGTTCAAACAACAATTTTGAGAAAGATGGCGCAAGGAATTCCTGTGTGAGCTTCAACAAAGAGCAAAATGGCGAATAAACAAAGGAAACTTACTTCAAGGAGATATGGTCATCATTAAACAAGCAAACCTTCCTCCACTAAAATGGCGCATGGGGCGCATATCAAAACTTTATCCTGGAGCAGACGGAGTCGCACGTGTAGCAGACATTTTAACCACAAGTGGCATCATCAGACGTGCCATCAATAGCCTGTGCCCCTTGCCATCAGCATCGGACAAGTAACCTCAACATCCCAAGGTCGTTGAGAGGGGGGAAGATGTTGGCGCGCGGACCAACGAAAAAATACGACAGCGCCCGAACGTACACGAAGGGAGCAGCCATATTGAACTGAACACTAGATCAAACACAGCGATACGTCGCGTCATCATTTTTTATTATCTTCTTGTAAAATTAATCCTTGGATCATTAAACTAATAATGTTATCTACCTCAGTGTTTTAAATACAAAACCCAAAGTAGTGAAGAAATTCAAGTTTGTTGTGAACCTTCAATCTACATCAAAATCAAGACAATCAAGGGAAGACAAAGAAACGTCCATTACCAAACAGCTATTGTATCGAGTGGGGTGTCAATGAAAAAGGAGAAAATTCTGAGTTCATAAATATAAATGTACTACAACATTAAAATATACCAAGCGACAGAAAAACAATTTTACTATAATATTTAGCGTTTATTAAGACGATCGCAGTCGGGTTTTAGTTTTCAACTTTATCTTGTTCGAAGAGGAGACTCGTGCTCAGTAATGAGCCGGCGATGGGCTGATGATGATGATGATAAAAATAGAAATGCGAAATTCAATGAAAAATATTTGTTCTAATAAGAATAAATGAAAAAGGGTGAATTGGGGCTACTTGGATCAGTCGACCTATCAATTCATATTATTATGTTTTAAATAACAAAATTCCGCAATCAATTTTGGACTTGCCTTTATACAATATTAAAATTATGCTTCTGAAAAAAACCTCAAGTACCTATTACTTATACAATCGAAGATTCAAAAGTACTTGTAAAACTTTTATTGAATAAAAAAAATATTTTTAATTTTATTTTATAAAATTTAACAAAGTTCAAACAATGCAATAATCGAAACTTTTCTTATTAGAAAACACTGTTGCATTCGTACCATAAATTCAGTTAATGATTAATGATTGCGACGATCCTTATCTATCACAAATTCTCAAGTTAATCTATTCTTCTATACTTAATCCTATCCTACTTCCTACTAATATTATAAATTTGAAAGTGTGGATGTTTGGATGTTTGTTACTCAATCATGCAAAAACTACTAGACGGATTTGTTATGGAGATAAATTATACCCTGGATTAGCACATAGGCTACTTTTTATCCTGGAAAATCACTAAGTTCCCACGGGATTTTTACATCCACGGGAACGAAGACGCGGGCATCAGCTAGTAATATTATAAATGCGAAAGTTTATCTGTCAGTCTGCTAGCTTTTTACGGTTCGATTTTGATAGTACTGAGAAAGCTTGCATCCCGAGGAAGAATATAGGCCAATTTTGGTTTTTAACACGGAAAATCAAAGAGTTCCCACGTGATTTTAGAAGTCACAGTCATTATCAAATATGATAATAGGTATTAAGTACATACGTAACAAAGTTTTTATTTATTTTAATGTTTTATGCATATTTTTAAAAACACTATGCTAATGAGATTTTGATGAATTACACCTATTTTTGTATATGTAGCAAAATAATTAAATCCACATTTTAATAAGACGAGATATTTATGTAATTCAACATTTGCACGGCCGGAAATGAATCATTTTGATCGTTGTATCAAATAAACAGATCAAGTTATTATAAAAATAAACTGTAAGTATAAATGCTTTTAATGAATTTTTTTTTGTTTTAAAAACAGATTAATAACTTGATTAATGGTTCATGTGCTGACAAATGGATCCTGCCTTATATTAATATGCTTTAGTTTTACTAACCATAACTAGATCTGATAGGTGCATGTATTACTAACACTAAATGTTATCCTTGATATTCGAAAAAAAAATTATTGTATACTATATTATTAATATATATTTTTAAGATTGATACGATCAATGGTTTGTGAGATAATTTAGTCAATAAGACGCTAACGCCTAACCGTAATTAATTGATTATGCTGGCTCTTTTCAGTAGAACTACTTTCCGACCTACTTTTTACCACAAGCTGTAAGTTTTTGAATATGTATAACTTGGAACCATGCTTGGAAAGTATCAATTGGTTTGGATTAGAATATAGATTATATTTGAGATTGTTTGGGTTTTTACATGGTGAGGTCACAAAATAAGTTCAAATTGATTCAACACTTATCTGAAGTTTTTTATTAAAACTGGACAATAATTGTATTATTATTTGACAGAAATACAAAACCTATTTTATGAAGCCGCATCAAAGTAACCCTCATCATCTCACATAGATTTTAAGGGTAACCCCCCTAAAGAAAATCTTTAATGCAAAAAAATTTAATGTTTTAGTTTTTACTAAAATTATTTTCCATGTAAACGACTGTAATAAATTAACTAGGAAATAAAACTACAAAATAAATTTACTGTAGTAAATTAATGTTAAAATATGATTATTATTAGTATACATATAATTATTTTGACCTATTTTTCATTATTCTTGACAGATATATTTAGCTATTATTCAAGCAAATGATTATTATCTTACATTGAGTACCATCATGCAAATATAGAGCAACAAATCGCATAAATATAATCAGACATTGTCTCTTTTACTCTTGTTACATTACCGACCGTAATAATAGCGTCATAATTAATTGTGACATTATTGACCGAACGTTGACTTGGTTGAATTAGCACTTGTCCGTCTATCTATTTCTCCCTCTGCATGTCAGAACCCTATAACTTCTGCACCAATTAATATAATTACTTCTTTATAAACATATGAAATTTGATGGTCTAAATCCAAAAATTACGCAAAAAGTTTTAAAAAAGTTAATTTGAGAAAGGTGTTCATATTTCATAGTTCATAATATGTGAATGTGACATAACGAATGGAAGGAAAATGCAAATTCATACTACATAGTAGACGAGGAAACAAATTAATTCAATTATAATCCCTCTATTGGCTAAAAATATGCAATTACAGCAAGAATACCTACCATAAATTCAGTGATACATAATATGAGGTATGTGTGTAAATTTAGCCGAATACACAACAGTTTCAACTGTAGCAATCTAAATATATTAAAGGTAAAGGTGACTGACTGACTGATTTATCAACGCACAGTTCAAACCACTGGACAGTGGACTGAAATTTGGCATGCAGATAGCTAATAGCTATGACGTATACAGTATACACCCACTACGAAGGGATTTTTGAAAATTTCACGCTTAAGGGGGTAAAACAGGGGAGGGGTTGAAATTTGCGTAGTACACGCGGATGAAGTCCGCATGACTATATTATATTAATCACAACTTTTATGGTAGGTTAAGTCCATTTTGCAGAAGATTGTTGCTCTAGTAAGTACTTAATATGGTAACTCTTTGTCGTCCTACAATGCCACATAAGTAGGTAATCAGGCAAAAGCGATAACTCACTGAAGATTTGAAACCCGGAACATAAAAGCAACACCTAGCAACACTATAATAAAATTATCATAAACATTTCGTTATAGATACTATATTAACCTTAATAGTTATATATCTGCATATTTTATAATCCCTTTAATCTACATTAAGTACGTAATTCATATCCATACTAATATTATAAATGCGAAAGTGTGTCTGTCTGTCTGCTACCTTTTCACAGCCCAACAGTTTAACCGATTCTGACGGGTACAGGGTTAGTTTATATCCCGGGGACGGACATAGGCTACTTTTTATCCCGGAAAATCAAAGAGTTCCCACGGGATTCCCAAAAACCCATCCGATTAAGCGATTTGTATGAAAGTTTAATTGAATAAAAATATTTTGTAACCACTAAGCTATCACAGCTTCATATTCCTTATCCCGAGCAAATTTCGAAATATTCTTGTCTACGTTACAAAGGGAATCTCTATGAAAATTTCAGCTTTGTAGGTCTAACGGTTTGGGCTGGCCGTTTACATTATGTGTCAGTGAGTGAATGAGTCAGGATTTTTTTTAGGCAGGATATGCCTATGATAATATTCAGGTTTTATAGGTAGATACATACATGTTTAAAAAGATAAACTGTCTGAAGGACATGTCAACATACCTTATAGCTTTTTAGAAACTAGATTTTGCATAACAGTTGTCTCTTTAACCTCAACCTACCCCCAAGAAAAGACATTATTCAATTAGCCTGAGGGTGGTACTAGTATAAAGTTATTGATTAAGAATGTGAGGAGTGTACTTAAATTAAAAATTTATAACACCACCGACTGGTGAAGGTTACAGTAACTAGAAAAGAGCTGATAACTTTCAAACGGCTGAACCGATTTTCTTGGATTATAGCTAAGAACACTCGATCAAGCCACCTTTCAAACAAAAAAAAAACTAAATTAAAATCGGTTCATTACTTTAGGAGCTAGGCTGCCACAGACAGATACACACGTCAAACTTATAACACCCCTCTTTTTGGGTCGGGGGTTAAAAAGAAAAAAAATGTTTATCTGTTACCTATATTTTCACGGCTTAGCTCCTGAACTGAGCATAAAGTCTTAACACAATATGACACAGATATATATACCTACCCTATCTACTTAGGATATTTTTGATAAGTATAGGAAAATAAATAACTCTAACTGAAATAAATTAAAAAAAAAGTAGTAGGTAGGTACCTACTTAAGTACCTACTTATATCAAAAATTTCGGAACTGGTGGAATTTGACCCGCATTTCCCATAGTTATCGGCAATCGTGCAATTTTTGGTAACTAGGTATAAAATAATATTGTTTCCGTCAAAATGTAACACTAATAAAGTTCCATATTATGTAGATTAGTAATTAGTATGTATAAATATGATTTCTACCTACTGGTAAGAAAGTTTAAAATCCTAAATCCACGCGGATGAAATAGAAGAATTTCCAAATTTGTTCAAATAAAGGCAAATAGCACAAACTAAACAATATTAATATTTCCTAGTGCGAAAACCGTAAAAGCATGTAGGCGGCGAGTAGGTACCTACTTAGGTACCTACTGACAATAAAACAGCCTTAATGTCATTTCGCATTTACATAACATTTTTGGTGGTATGACGCTAAAAAGTAAATATGTTGTAGACAAATTAGGAACGTGAGCAAACGGACAAATAAAACATTTTTCCAATCGCCGTTTAAGGACAATAAATAAATTAAAAAGTCAACTCATCAACGTTTCGTCTTCGCCTAAATACATGACAAGTATCTCCCTCCTTATTCCCCCTCTTACATAAAGTGACAATAAGTCCGTACACACACGGCCGCGTTGTTTGCGCACTCACACGCGCTCGGAACCGGCTAGGTATTCGGTTTCCCGCCACCACGCACACTAAACACAAAGAGCAAACAATACAAACACCAACACAAGTAAATTTAAACTCACCTCAAAATAAATCCATTAGAAAACACACTTGTTCAAACAACTAGCGCTTAGCCTCGAAAACGCGTTGAAAAAACACTCGCCGCATCCGATGCCGAACACTTTTCAAAACTTTCGGTCCTGTACTCTTCAGTTGGCACCTCCCCCGACCGTTCCCGCCAAAACAGTTCGAAATTTCCAAGTTTTGAACACGTTAGCGAACACGTTAGCGAACGCCGCTCACGGCTGTATCGCTACAGCGAAATAATCTTAATTACATTGACAAATTATTCGCGAATCGACTTCCGCAATGCTCGATTCAATCAAATAACAGAAAATAAAATAAAAGAAACACGCCGAGGCCCCAACAGTCAACACAATTATTAGCACACGTTACGCGATAAAAATAAACTATGATTAACTACCATTAAGATCCGCGGAGACACCGGCGGGCGACATGCGAGCGAAAAAAAAAATTATATTAAATAAAAACCGATTATTGCCGGCAATAAGAATCGCGAATTTGTTTACAGCGGTGCTATTTTCGTCGCTAGGAGCGGTCGCGATATGAATAATTATCGGCTGCGAGCGAACATCCACGCATAGTTGTCGTTTCATAAAACGTGCGCGTTAAAACTGAGTCGAAAGGCTCGCCCCGTGGTAGAGCATAGCGCCGAATAAAATAAACAACAATATACCTAAATAAGCGGCTCGACGGGCGCGGCCGTGTGTGCGTGCGCGCCGCTGTGTGCGTGTGTAAACAAGGGGCGCCGCGGCCTGCTTGACGTCCTCACTCCTATCGCAAATCTTATACTTTTTAACTGTCCATGTCCGCGGACAACTGACAACACATACAAGGAACCAAAAACTTAATTTGCTATAATCCGCCAAACCAAAGAAATCTGTATGGTGCAACATCCAACATGCACCGCCCGCCCTACCACTGATAAACATGCAGGAAAAGCCAGCCACCAAGCAAGACACACGCACCACCACCACGCAGCACCACACAAAGCCCAACACCACTCGACGCACATTTCGCCCCGACACCGGAGCATGCTCCGATAGACGTCCAGAGTCCAGACGTCTGTACAGCTGGACATAAATATTATTATGTTTCTTGCAAGGACCTGCACAGGACATGTTCTTGTAATGCTTATGTCCAGTGGATCGCAGAAACTCACTTGACATCTTCCTGAGCTTTTCTGCAATCACACGTGAAGCAAAATGATAGGTACGTATAAGGTAGAGTAAATTTTTCTTACAAGAAATACCTAAAACTGTTAGTACGAGTAGGTATAGTGAGAGAAAAACAGAATATGATTAAATCTGAGTCTTCACCTTAAACAGTAATCTAACTCTCGCGAATTGGGTTTCTAAATAGTTTCCCAAAATTCAAGAATATGTCTTCAAAATAATCCAAATCTGGTATGAAAAATAAACAGCCTTCGACATAAAATTCTTTAAACGTTGGATGCCAAAATGCATATTTTAAAATAGTATTGAAAAGGTTCTTTGAAAAATTAAATGCGATGGTAACGTCACATTTACGAAATGTATACAAGTACGAGAAGAGAGAGAGATGATGAGAGAGAGAAAATAATTAATCTTGATTTAAATAAAACGCATACATAATATACTTCAAAAAATGTTAAAACCTGAGTCAACTAATTGTAATTAGTAATTTACTGGGAAATTAAAACATTAAAACAATTCTAAAAGACCAACGTCAAATTCCAAAAAATAAAAAATGAAAAGCAAAAAAGATTGAAAGTGTCCATCCGGCCCCGAGCTCCCCGCGAGAATAAACATATGACGTCACCGGCGGGTAAACAAACAAACAAACACATGCGCGCCGCTCATGTTTCCTTAATACAATTATTATTTCGAATGTGGAACGCGGGCGGGACGGACGCGGCCATAGACTATAGCGATTTATTTTTAATTTCGCGACCATTGATTTACGTGCCAAAGATACTATACTAGCTTATCCTGCCTTCGCAGTTCGCACTGATACTGCAATTAATGCTTTCTTAGTTTACCTTTGTTCTAGACCCATCGGTTTGAGCCTTATTGCCCACGCAGATAAGGCGTATTCTTTTTTATTTCAATTGTTGTTTAATTGAATTCAACATTGAAGAGACGCGCGTGAATCCGTAGACCTAACTGCACGCATTACCTACATCTACGCGAACGTTCACGTCACGCGAGCGGTATGCCATGTCTCATACAGTTCCATACATTACAACGCATACGCAATGGTAAGCGTTACGTCTACGCTTACGCAGCCTGTGTGAACGAGCTGTTATAGCGGACGGATGTGTGCTATGATTGGCTGAGATATTTTCACGCCATTCAAAAATACGACTTCTGCGCAGGTACATCAGCGTAACTTATAAGTGTGATAGTACCTTTTGTATCTTTGGGTTTCAGATCTATGGGCGCGAGGTTAAATGTGGCCGGGCGCGGGGCAGCGTCAACTCATTGTCTATGCGAATTAATTAGATGCGTGTTTTGCACCCAAATTTACATGTTGTAAATTTACAGACTGTTCAACAAAACATATTATAAATAGGCATTAGCCGGAAATATACCTCCTTAAAACTTAGTTGGCCACTTTATATTTAAGTTATCTTAATCAAATCACAACAAATCATACTTAATATTATAAATGCGAAAGTGTGTCTGTCTGTCTGTCTGCTACCTTTTCACGGTCCAACAGTTTAACCGATTCTGACGGGTACAAAGTTAGCTTATATCCCGGGGACGAACATAGGCTACCTTTAATCCCGGAAAATCAAAGAGTTCCCACGGGATTCCTAAAGACCCATCCGCTCAACCGATTTGTATGTTTGGTACCGGAAAACCAAACAGTTCCCACATGATCTTCAAAAACCTACATCCACGCGGACGAAGTCGCGGGTGTCATCTAGTATAATATAAATTACAACTAGTTGTAATACTTATCATATTAATTCTAAACCACTGTAACGAGGCAGGGTGCCAAAACGCTGGCTGAGTTACCTCGTTGAATGGGCACTGGGCAGACTAATATGCTGACCAAGGTAACTGCCAGCCCTCACCCGTGGACTCCGTGAGACGGGAAGACAGGTCTTTAAAAAGGATCTGGCATCCTCACCACACGAACCTATGGTTTTCACTCCAAAAGGCACAAATTAAGTACATGGTAATATATGTAATTATTTTCTATATTTCATATTTTAAATAGTCACTGATTGATCCTGTCTTCGCACCATTCTAACTTTCAGGGCAATGGTGAGGTCTAGGTTGGAGTCTTGAGAATGGAGATTAAGGATTTGTCCCCACTATTAAGCTCCCACAGCGCATTGGAGAAAAAAGTCAAAATAAGTAGAAAGTATACGTAAAAAGTCCTAATAAGTTGGTTGATAAAAGTATAAACAAAGATTTTTTTGTCATAACTACCTATTTCCGTACATAAGTGAATGAATTTCAAGCGAGACTGGCGTATTCTTTAGTTTTATTTGTATGTCGCAAAAAATCGTAACACGAGAGTCGAGTCATTCCACTTTGCGAGAGCAAGGTTTTTAGAGATCCCTAGACAAATTGATGAAACCACAATTTCACATAACTGAGCCCGTTTCATAGCAAACACTAGACGAAATATTTTTTATTCAAATAAACTTTTACGTATGCTATTACATCGGATCATTGAACTAAATTATAGAGCAGGAGCCAGCGCGTGCCAGACCTACGTTATTTTATAAAAGCTGAAAGTTTCTCTGCGCATTGTCTCCAACACAGGAAGGAACGATCAGTGACGATCGTAGGCTTTGGCAGATAACAGGTAACAAAGACGTATAAAATCTTAATCCCGTTGAAATACCTCAAAGTTCTTCCTAAGCAAGGATCTATCCCATAAGTAGGCATATTAAAATAAAATCTAGGTACCAACATGCAAAACTTCCAGACCCAACGGATTAAGTTTTACGTTGATAATATTATAGACCTATTATGTCAGTCAGTTTCTCTAGTCTAGTCAATTCCGCTGAGTTAGTCATGTTGATCTGAGTCGATACCATATTCTACCAAAATAAACAATTATTATGATTATGATGATAATTGGAAAGGATCGACTTTGGAAATAGCGTTAGAAAATATTCGATGCCCAGTTCAATGATTGCTTATTCCATCTTTTTATTCTACGGAACCTTCTCTCTAAATTAATTTTTTAACTACTTAATTTTTTTATTAAATTTTTATGTATAGTGGCTGTAGGTAACAATAACAACTAACAACCAACAAGTACCTATCTAGATATTTTGTGTAAGACTGCGGCAAAAATTAGTCACAAAACCTAGGTAGATAGGTTTAGGTACTGACTTAATGCCTAGTTTTATGATAAGTTTAGAATAACGCCTTTGCGAAACAGGTGCAAAAATATTATGTAGAAAGAGCCAGCTAGTGCCAGGCCTTCGTTATTTTATAAAAGCTGAAAGATTCTATGCGTATTGTCATAGTACATACAGAAGTTTGAATCATGGTGGCTTTGGGAAATAACAGGTTACAAAGGTGTAAGAAATCTTACGTCAAAGTATAGACACTTACCTATGTCTGGTTGATTGACGATAAAAGATTGACGTTATTTCTAATACTATTCCGAAGAAAATATTTAAAAAAATAGACTTAATACTTTGATGTGAGATTTTTAAACCTTTATAACCCAAAGACACCATGATCCAAACTTCATAGTAACTGATCGTTCTTCCTTGTGTTGGAGACAATACGCAGAAAAACTTTCAGTTTTTATAAAATAACTAAGATCTAGAACGCGCTGGCTCTTAGTCCATTAAGTATCTTTTAATTTTTTTTGGAGATGTATGAAATAGACTTAAATCATTATTGATGGGGAAGTGATCATTTTTAGGGTTCCGTCTTCGAAGGGTGCCAACGGACCCTAACTACTTTAGTCTCCGCTGTCCGTCCATCCGGCTGTATGTCTGTAAGCGAACTGTATCTCATGAATAGTAATAGGCAGAGACTCAGAGAGTTCTCGAGCGAAGCCTTGGAAGGTCGCTTGTATATAATCGAAGAAAAACACGCAAAAAAAACATTACTTATTAATGTTTTTTGACATACCTACTACCTAAATAAAGTGATATAATTTTATCTTTTATTTTAGTTTGCCGGGTGTTGATAACATAGTGACCGGGATTCGAATCCGTGCCTCGTAGATAAGTTTGTCTAAATATATTTATATGTATATTATGCTAAAATAAATAAAGATATATAAAGCAAGGTATATATATACACCAAAGAATAGGCAAGGGTATTGTGTTCAGCAGATCAATCAGATCAATTGATAAAAAAAACCCGGTCAAGTGAGAATCGGATTTACACACGAAGGGTTCCGTATTCCGTAACATCGTACAAGATTATGTAATTTTTTTTAATTTTTCGTATGCGAAAAGTTCAACTCTCTATAGTCTCTACGTATTACGGTTCGTGAGATAGGTACAGTCCGCTGACAGACAGACGGACGGATCCGTTGACAACTACCAGTCATGGGTACGGAACCCTAAAAAATAAAAGTATGTCAGAAATCCCAACATACACCTGTTAACCCAACAGATAACGCCAGTTCGCTACACTAACCTTGCTGATGAATAAATATTTGGTGTTTTCTGATCGCTGATAACGGTGAAACTGATAATGATAACGCTAAAACACATTGATAACACAAACTGGACTTATACTAGTGTTGTTATGGATATCCATATCCGTAACCGAAACTATCGGATATCCGAAATAAAAAAATATCCGTAACCGTAACTGAATCCGTAATAAAAGTTTTGGATAGTTTCGGATAGGGCGGAGTCTAACTAAATACTACACTCGTACGAATTAACTGTGCACTCCGCTGGAATGCGACACCTTCATCAGTTCACATTTTACAGTTCCTTAAAAAATTAATATCCGTAACCGAAACTATCGGATAATCCGAAATAATTTAATATCCATAACCGTAACCGAAACCGATATTATTTTTTACCAATATCCATATCCATATCCGGATCCGAAATTATATATCCATAACATCCCTAACTTATACATACGTTGTAGATAATCTTTATTTTGATTTTTTTTAATAAAAATAGCGAGCAAACGAGCAGGCGGATCATCAGATGTTAAGTGATTACCGCCGCCCATGAACATTTGCAGCACCAGAGGAACCGCCAATGCCTTGCCGACCTTTCAGGAATTTGTTGGTCTCCCCCTTGAATAACCCCATGTTGTAATGTAATCTAGTGGTAACATCGCCGATGGGATGGATGTTACCGTGAAGTACACCATGGGTTTTAACTACCTGGGCGGGTCTTGTCAGACATACAAACAGCCAGACAACAAAGTGAACCTATAAGGGTTCCTTTTTTACCCGACTACGGCAAAGAAAAAAGAAAGGGTTCTGATTTTAGCAGTCTATGTATGTATGTAGGTTTGTATTTATGTGTGTTCCACCGTTGCGCCTAAACCGTATCAGCAAATAAATAAATTGAATTGAATTGAAACTATTGTGCCGATTTTGATGAAATGTGAATTGATTCACTAAAATTTTCACTTTCCTTTTTTGACTAAAAGATTGTACTCAAGCAAAATTCATTCACCCGGCCGCTCTCGGGGTGGTGTGCGGTTGGAGAAAAAAGAGTGACATGCACAGATAAAGTTATTTCCTTCATCTGTGGAAACGACACTATTACCTCCTACCAACGAGTTGTCGCTACCGTGAACGGGGCTCTTAACAGGGCTCTCTCCGTCACTCGCTTCATACAATCGTAGTTCCAATTTCATTTGAATATTAAGCAACCAAAGTCCATGAAATTTTGCAGACATATTCTAGAAACTAATATCTGTGTACAGACAGGTGTTCTAGATTTTTCTAAAAATATTTAGTTTTAAAATTACAGGGGCTCAAAGATTTGTATGTAAATTTTTAAGACCGCGTAACTTTGAAACCGAATATTTTAACAGAAATCTGGAAACCACAGGCATAGATATTAGTTTCTAGAATATGTCTGCAAAATTTCATGGACTTTGGTTGCTTAATATTCAAATGAAATTGGAACTACGTTTGTATGAAGCGAGTGACGGAGAGACCCCTACGTATGCTTTTAATATGACGTCATTAAGCGGGCCGTAAATTCATGATTCTGCCTCATCCAGTATGCCGCCCGCGTTTCGTAGGCATCCGTAGCGGGCATTTCGACCGTGAATTTTGTCCGTTGCAATTCGCGAGTGAATTAAAATTAGTTTTAATTTACTCGCGTGGATGCGGAATTTATTAAAATTAGGTAGACATTTGAATAGATTATTCAATTCCGAGATTTATGGCTATGATTTATGGCATGGTTCTCAAGCAACCATGAAACTCAAAAAAAAGTCAGGACGACGGAATCACTGCAGAACTCCTAAAAGCGGGTAGAAAACGTCTTTCAGTTATTCACGAGGGCACAACGCCAGAGGCATGGGCATAAGCGTGGTGGTTCTATTCTTCAGCAAGTGTAAAAGTGTAAATTAAATGTTTAATAAACCCCCCACAAATGAAGGTTACAAGTAACTAGAGAAGAGCTGAGAACTTTCAAACGGCTGAACCGATTTTCTTGGATTATAGCTAACAACACTCTCGATCAAGTCACCTTTCAAACAAAAAAAGAACTAAATTAAAATCGGTTCATTAGTTTATGAGCTACAGTGCCACTAACAGATACACAGATACACGTAAAACTTATAACACCCCTTTTTTCGGGTCGGGGGTTAAAAATTGAAGTGTCGTGTCTGTTTGAACGGGCTAATCTTCGGAATGGCTAAACCTATTTTGACGGGTCTTTCACAGACAAGAAGAGGATTAACCAAGGAGTAACATAGGCTACATTTTTAACCGAATTTGAAAAATGGAGGAGTTGTGTTTTTCTACATATGTACACTGATATCTCCGAGATTTCTGAACAGATTTGCGTAATTTTTTTTAATCTACTTATAAAGAACTTTGCGACAGTGTTCCATATAAATTTGGACTCCAACTCCTCAATCGTGATGCTGCAGGAGATCTGACCAATCCAAGTGGGCGAAGCTGCGGGCATACGAGTCGCAGGGAACCGCTGGATGGCGGCGGCGCAAGACCGTGGTGTGCTCTACAGTAGACCTATGGACGTTTATCGATTGATGATGATGATGATGATCAATCGGCAGTCATAAAAAATTAAAAGTTATAGTCTTGGCGCACTCATGCGACAGTTCCGAGTACAATCTATGGTGTTATTTACTATCGAGTATAGACAACACCGCACGCCGCCTAACTCGCATACAAAATATTTTTATAACCCATAAAAACACGTTCAAGGTTCAAATCTAAACTCCACTGGGTTCCGTATATTTTTAATAGTCTTGTGTTTCGAGGCAATTCCTCTTGGAAATGACCCCGTGGCACCTATCTACGCAACGGTCGTGGACCTTTATATCGTCAAAATATGGCCAAGTAATTGCAGAAGAGCCCAAGAAAAGAGCCCAAACTATTATTATTACCTCTATTTACCTACTAATTATCTTCTAACTACTACTTCAGTTCTATTTACCTACTTTACTAATAAAGTACTTACTTCTCCTTGGCTAAGTAAAATTCCTGAAAACCCGTATTTTGTAAAAAGTACAGAACCTATTAGTAACCGTAAGTGTTTTTTTTTTTCTCTCTCGTCTGGCTTTACAAAGATCAGCCAATGTCAAGTTTGTAGTTATTTGTAACAAGTTAGTTAAACTATACAAGTATGGACCCCGTCTGTGCCGGCGCTCGCCGACACACGCACGGCACCCCCTTAGAGCGCTTTCCAGTCATTTTTAACAAAAAAAAACACTCCAAAAAGGCAGAGCACGCCCGCCAGCTAACACCAACACACCGGAAGTGTTTTGAAAAGAGTTTATTATTTTCAAAACTTTGCTGAGGTCTTTGCCGTCTCTTCTCAGTAGAATGTACTTTCCGAACTGGCGCGGGCGATAGAGTCATAGATCATGTAAGTACCTAGTAGTGAAGTGTTGAACCCTAAAAAAATAGATACAATACTTAAATAATACGTGTTGATATGTAGAATTTTTATTTGCGAGTCGTACCTACTCAGGGTTGTCACATTTGACTTTTTTGAATATGTATGTATTTACAAGTCTTATATTGTGATGTTTTCTTTTTACTGAATTCATCGAATAACTAATGCGTAATGTTTAGTGACAACACTAGAAGATAATCTAGTTATATTTTTAATTGTTTTTTTTTTTAACAATTTACAAAACGATGCCGGCTCCTTCGGAATTTGTTAATTCACCCATTGGTGGATTCCCATAGTTCAAAGAACCGATAGACCTAGGAACCCCAAGATCTGGAATTTTGCGACCTCGTAGTGGAAAGCGCAGATCCGCCCACCAGGTCACCAGGTGGACAGACGACATCAAACGAGCTATAGGAACTGCTGGATGGAGGCGGCATCATCTAGTATATAAAATACTAGAGGATGCCCGCGACTTCGTCCGCGTGGATTTAGGTTTTTAAAGATCCCGTGGAACTGTTTGATTTTCCGGGATAAAAAGTTACCTATGTCAATTACAGGGACGTAAGCTACCTCGGTACCAAATTTCATACAAATCGGTTAAGCGGATGGGTTTTTAGGAATCCCGTGGGAACTCTTTGATTTTCCGGGATAAAAAGTAGCCTATGTCCGTCCCCGGGATATAAGCTAACCCCGTCAGAATCTGTTAAACTGTTGGGCCGTGAAAAGGTAGCAGACAGATAGACGGACAGACAGACACACTTTCACATTTATAATATTAGTATGGACTAGCTTGTGCCCGCGACTTCATCCGCGTGGGTTACACAAATTTCAACCCCCTATTTCATCCACTTAGGGGTCGAATTTTCAAAAACCCTTTCGTAGCGGATGTCTACATCATAATATCTATCTGCAATCTGCATGGCGTTCAGTCCGATCCGTTCAGTATTTTGAGCTCTGAGTTTACAGTTAGTCAGCCAATCAGTCAGTCACTTTTACTTTTAAAAAAATTCTATATTCTCATCTATGTTCTCAATCTATATATACATATAATAAAATTGTAGAAAAGTGGTGTCTGTACAATGGAAATATATAAAAAAAAGTAGCAGGGGTTGTTATTATATCGATGCCGAACCCGAAATTGTAATTAATTTTTTTTGTCTGTTTGTCTGTTTGTCTGTGTGTTTGTGCACGCTAATCTCAGAAACGGCTTATTCGATTCAGATACGGTTTTCACTAATATATTGTAGTAAGCTTCACTTAGGATTTAGTGTTTATTTCATGTCAATCGGTTCATAAATAAAAAAGTTATGTCAATTTAAAGAATCACGGCGCCTCGCGCCTGAGCGTCCGTGGCTATATAAAGCGCGAAAAGTCACTATTCCACGCGAACGAAGTCGCGGGCACAGCTAGTAGGTACATAAAATGGCGTGTTTTATTTTTTCCTGATGTGTCAACCCTAGTATTTTGTTTCAAAGCAAATAGCTATAAAGCAAAATGACATACATGTTTTACTAATTTGGCACGTTCGATGTTTATGTGTGGCGGCTTTTTTGAAGGAAAACGCGAAAGACAATGCTAGAAAACCTGTTTAAGAGGGGTCTCTCCGTCACTCGCTCCATACAAACGTAGTTCCAATTTTTTTTTGCCTGTGGTTTTCCAGATTTCTGTTAAAATATTCGGTTTCAAAGTTACGCGGTCTAAAAAATTCACATACAAATCTTTGAGCCCCTGTAATTTTAAAACTACATATTTTTAGAAAAATCTAAATCACCACAGGCACAAATATTAGTTTCTAGAATATGTCCGCAAAACTTCATGGACTTTGGTTGCATAATATTCAAATGAAATTGGAACTACGATTGTATGGAATGAGTGACGGAGAGAGCCCTGTTAAAATACCTCCTAGACATCGAACAACAAATGCTATTTTTATCTAAACCAAGCAATATAATATTGTATTTGATATAAAATATATAGTATTTCCTAAAAATGATATACCTACCTACTTTGTAGTTTGTACGGTAGTTTCTCAAAATAAGGTTTAATTTTGAACCATTGAACCCACCTTTTAAACTTCTTACGAATTAAACCTTTGCAAGTGCACCGAAATAATTTCCAATTATTATTATTGTCTGTAATGGCACCAGAGCTGATATTAATTTTCAGGGGTAAAACTAAATTTAAATAATATAATAGGAAAAAGGCTCGTGATTTTTTCTCTTGAATATACATTATAACAATATAACATTATAATTTATATATAAAAAAAATTACAAAAGATTTCTGAATTGTCGCGACATCTAGCGACAGCTAATAACACTAACTCATGGCGATATTATAGTGGTGAAAAATAAGTGGTGACAGAGCGTGCTCTTCGACCATATTCGACGCTAGATGACAGTAAAAATTATCACAAAAGTTTTTGGAATTTTTAATTAATTACTGTTCCTATTTTTAGTTTAATAAATATTACAGAACAATTGTAATTCACGCAATTTTACATTCTACGTTTTGTTAAACACATTTTTATTATTTTTCTATATCAACACTTTCTTTCTACGTGGCTATTTAAAAACCGTTCCGTCACTGGCAACAAAAGCAGTGTTTTTACTTTTAGGTATTTCGCCTTTTTTAGGGTGAAATGACTACCGATAAGAACGTATGTATTGCTTGAGACGAAGTTTATTTTGACACAGATTTAGGATTTGGGGTAAAATTGAATTCAAGATAGGTACCATAAGGTAGACAATATAAGTACCATTTTTTACTATCTACTTATTTCATAGATCGTACAAAATTTGGTAGGTAGGTAGGTCTTATATAGGTACGAGTAGCACAAGTAATGGAAATAATTCGTGATGAAAGTGAATTTGTGGTTACATCACAAAAAATAGAATGTGTTCATGAACAAAATAATAACATTATTGTAAAAAAATTGGTTGTCTGTAAAGTCGGTTTACTGACGATAGTTGAACGTGACAACAAAGGCCGATTGTGCTTCTTTGTCGCTCGTTCCGCGCTCTCGCTTGCACTTCAAGCCTTACATGGAATGCCTCAGAGCGAGGTAACGCCGCATGAGTCATGATTTTACGTGCGTGCAGCCGGCTCTATCGAATTATAAGACGTTGTCACGTCAATAATATTTTTAATTTTCAAAGTAAGAAAACTATACCTACCAAGTAACTAGGGTATTATATGAAAGGGGTTTTCCTGTCCATTCTAAAATAGATTTTTATTTATTTTATGCATAATGATTTTCGATTTATCGTGCATTATGTTAGAAAAATATCCGAGTACGAAACCCTTTTTAATATAATAATAAAAAAGGCAAGTTTTTATTATTATTACTATGCACTCTTAATTAAGGAGTTTCGATGATTTTTAAGGTAACTGCGGTACAGAAACTAGGTAAAATAAAATCTCAAGTGGCAACTCTGAACATAACATTCGAAAAAAAAAACTCAACAAAAAAAAAGTGTGAGGCAGGAAAGTAAATGGCGTCTCAAGTTGTTTTTTATTCGATATCAATGTGTTTCTAATCTCACTGTGTCGTTTAAAATGTTGTCGTGTCAGTAGTATCAATTTGTTAGCTGCAGTTGTTGTTTCATTGACGATTCATGGTGAAATACCCGACGTTTCACCTTTTACCGTGAAACAATGGCGTCGAATGATTCCATGGAATCTCACGTAAAAGTTGGTGAAAATGGTGATTTCGTGGATGATTGCGGCAATGCGTGCAGCGATACGGACGCCGGCGAGAGCACCAAGCGCCGTCGAGTGACACACGATTATCGCAAACTTTCGAAACTGGGATACGATCCAAGTGTGCCAACTAATTCGAAACAGGCATCATCTGGCGATTCCAAAGGTAACAACCAGTACCTCAATACCTGTTTAGTTACGAAACTATAGTCTAATACTCTTTTTATTTATCAATTCGTGGAAATGTTATACTATTTGTGGTTTGTTTTGGGGGGAAATCTGTTAACCTATCACTCCTACATTACATCATTAATGGAGGTCATTTATGTTGATAAACATTTCATGCACATTTGTATTCTTTATTTTGTGTTGATTTCTCCATGAAAAGTGTTAGGAATGGTGTTTCAGTGTTATTCCCTTGTTGCCATGAGATGCTGCATCTGGTACCAGTGTGTGACCTTGCTGAGGTTTCCAATCTACTTTCTATTGATTACTTCAAGATTTTTGCTCTTACGAAAATCTTAATCACCAAATCACTGTAGTACCATAATTATCATTTATATTGTTCTTTTACAATATTTATTATATTTATGTATCAAGCAATGGTTTACCTAGAAATTGATGTCATTTTTTCATCATCATTTTGATAAGCATTTTGTGAATAGTTGGCCAACTGAAAGTCATAAAAACCGAAAGATTACTTTTTGTATGAATGTGAGTTGAGAGAGTGTAAATGAACTTCATGCAGTGCAAATTCTGTTATGAACTTTCAAGGGGCCGACCATTGCTACAGAGAATCATTGTGGCTAATTCTTTTGTTGTGTGGCTAAAGCTGTGATAGCCTATTGGTTAGGATGTCCGCCTCCTAATTTCCTAAATTCAAATCTTTGAAAAGGGCAACCGCCGAGTTTCTTGCTGGTTCTTCTCTGTAGGAAAGGCATTCCAAACCAGTGGTAGATGCATTTGACAATTAAAAGTACCTAAGTCTAGTTGAATAAAAATATTTTTACTTATTTATTTATCTAATCGGAGGTCAGGCTTTCCTGGGTAGACAATTCTAACTTTTCAGAGTTATAAGTGTTTTAAGTAATTATAATATCACTTGCTTTAACAGTGAAGGTAACTATCGTGAGAAAACATGCATGTCTGAGAGTTCTCCATAATGTTCTCAAAGGTGTGTGAACTCCGCCAATCGGCATTGGGCCAGCATGGTAGACTATGGTCAAAACCCTCCAAATTTGAGAGGAGACCCTTTCTCTGTGTGTTGAAGGCAGATACTTACCTAGTAAAGAATAAATGAGGAGCCGGTGGACATCTAAATTATACAACTGTGAATTACAACAATTTTTGGCCCATTGAATGCAAATCTGAACTCATTTTCAAGCGAAATAGCCTAAAACTGCCATAATTGAGTTCAAAGTTTGTGATTACAGTGAAAATTGTTTAAAACATCATCAATCCTTGAAAATCATTGATAACAACATATTGATTATAATATCCAAAATGCAAGTCCCAGTCCCACACCTAGTTTTTGACTGTATTATAAAAATAGTCAAATCGCATAAAGTTTCAGAAGCTTTCATTCTGTTTTTTAACCCCTGACCCAAAAAGAGGGGTGTTATAAGTTTGATGTGTGTATCTGTGTTTCTGTGTATTTGTGTACCTGTCTATGGCATCCTAGCTCCTAAACTAATGAACCAATTTTAATTTAGTTTCTATTTTTTGAAAGGTGGCTTGATCAAGAGTGTTCTTAACTATAATCAAAGAAAATTGGTTCAGCCGTTTGAAAGTTATCAGCTCTTTTTAGATACTGTAACCTTTACTTGTCGGGGGTGTTAGTCAGTCACCTCTTCCTTTTTGGTGGTTATATCACAAGCGTAATCTTAAAAGTGTAATCTTTTTTATTCAGAAAGTAATAATACAGATTTTCACAAATGTTAAAAATACTTAAATATAAAAATTATAAAACAAAAATATCATCCAAATCACTGGAACAAGGCAGGGTGCCCAGAACGCTGGCTGCGTTACCTTGTTGAATGGCCAGACTAATATGCTGACCAAGGTAACTGCCAGATTTCCGGTCACCCGTGGACTCCACAAGACGGGATGACAGGTCCTTAAAAAAGGATCTGGCATCCTCGCCCCACGAACCCATGGTCTCCACTCCAAAAGGCACAAATATGAAATTATTTTCTATATTTTCATATTTGCGCCTCTTGGCCCTTTCTGCCTTAGTGGCTGCCGTTCCGGCCGCCACGGAGGTCACCTGTATGTGAGACAGCGCCAGTGTATCAACACACGTGGCATCCCATACAAGCGACCTTCCTTGTTTCCACGGGACCAGAGTCATACCGTCTGGTCTCTTGCCATCGCTACGTGCCAAACCATTTGGTTCTAATACTGCAGGCACTTTAGCTGTTTTCTTTTTTACTTTTTTTTTTCGGGGGTGTTATAAATTTTTAATTTACACTTGTTGCTCCTGTCTTTAATGTAGTTCTTCTCTCTGGGCTGGTTTCCGCACTTAAACGTTTCCGTCTGTTGTGCGTATTTAATGTAGTTATGCAAAAATCAAAATCAATTAGTTCATACTTCATGCAACTTCTCTTCAAAGCTTCACTTTATCTGCTAATCTAAGTGCCAAGCTAGGTATTTTGATTCTATAAGACTTCTATAATTTGTTCTGCCCGCTAATTGTGTAACAAAAACATATTCAGTGTAATAATCCGAGGCAAATTCTGCCCCTTGATTGGCAGTGAAAAAATGTGAACATCGAATTCAACAAATTATGGGACAGAATTTGCTGTCAAAAATGTGAATGTTGAATTCAATAAATTTTGGGGCAGAATTTGTTGTCAAAAATGTAAACATTGAATTCAACAATTTTGCAGAATTTGCTGTTGATTATGATTATGATGAAATACATCCCCAACAAAAATAAACACTAGTTCCAAATATGTTCTATATGATTCATTCAGTTAATGGATTTCATTCATTGAAATAACAAGAGGAAAATTGTATTGATAAACAGTTTAACTATACCTACATATTATAACTTATATATGTAAACTGTAGGTTTTTTATGTACAAACATATGCAATCCTTCAGTTTAATAAAAATGGGTTATAAAGAGTTTGTAAATTATTATGCTCGGATTTTACTGTACCCTAGTTACGGACAGCAGTTAATATAGGGCTCTCGCTCCGTTACACAATCCCATACATATGCCATAGACATAATAAACTCAGTGGGCGTTAACCATTTTGACCAACCAACCAATCAGTAACCAAACTATGAATTGAATTTTGAACATTTTTGAAATCACGGTTGCAATTGGTTGGCCAAGCTAACTTGAAGCTGACTGCTTTTATTAAGATCATCATCATCATCATCAGCCTGTGGACGTCCACAGCTGGACATAGGCCTTCCCTAAAGAGCGCCACCACACCCGGTCCTCAGCCTTCCTCATCCAGCCACTTCCCGCCAGCCGCTTTATATCATCGGTCCATCGTGCTGGAGGGCGTCTCACACTACGTTTGCTTAAACGCGGTCTCCACTCAAGGACTTTCCGGCTCCAACGGCCATCGCCTCTACGACAAGCATGGCCTGCCCACTGCCACTTCAGCTTGCTAATAGTTTGGGCTATGTCAGTGACCTTGGTTCTCGTGCCTTTATTAAGATACTTTTATTTATCTCTACAGGAAAGAAGCGCAAACGCAGTAGCGAATCCAAAGAGCTATGTGTTTGGGGAGAAAACACGCGACCGGCCAAATACAGCAAGATATGGCCGGTGTTTGACTCGGGAGGATTCGGTGACACCGCAGTCCTAACTATGCACATCCTCCACAAATCACCAGCAATGAAGAACCCTTTACTCTTCAGACAAGACAATTTCAACAGCAATGACCCTTATATCGGAGGATTCGACTGGTTCGGAGGCATCAACTCCGCGTGGAAGCAAATTCAACTGTCCAACACGATACCTCGCGATGATCTAACCAAACGAATTTATTCATCAGTATCCCGACAGTTGAAAATAATAAACACGCACTTCCAAAGGTCAATGTTTCGATACAAGTACCCTAAAGTAACACGGGCAAATGTACTTTTACACTCAAATTCGAGGCGTCTATCCACACACTTCAGCATGTCCGTGAAAGCTATAAAATTTCAACCGACACCTCGAAGGGAGCTACCGTGTTATGGGAACTTGGAGTTACCGTTGAAAATTAAACAGGAGAATGTCTCGACCCAGTTTTATCCTGCTATCCGGAATCATAAAAGTGAAAGTGAAAAACAGAGTGATGTTAAAGTGAAAGTGGAAAGGGAACTGGTGAAGTATGAGGGTGAAAAGGAGAGGAATAAGGATAGAGAAAGGGAGAGGAGCAAAGATAGAGACAGGGAGAGGAGTAAGGATAGAGAAAGGGAGAGGGATAGGTGAGTTAATTAATCAATTTTTCGATTTAGGGTTTTTCAAATGTCAATTCAGGGCGAGTTTTCATAAAGTATATGTATGAAAGGGGGTGAAACTAGACCCAATTTTATCAATGAAAAACAATAAAAATATTTAAAAAACCGGCCAAGTGCGAGTCAGACGCATTGAGGGTTCCGTACTCGGGTATTTTTTTTCAACATTTTGCATGATAAATCAAAAACTATTATACATAAAAATAAATAAAGATCTGCATTAGGGTGTACAGGTAAAGCACTTTCATATGATACCCCACTTGGTATAGTTATCTTATTTTGAAAATTGAAACACATTTAATTATTTTTTTTTAAATGATGTAACCACGAATTCGCGGTTTCCAGATTTATTCCTGTACTTGTGCTATAAGACCTACCTACCTACCTACCAATTTTCATGATTCTAGGTCAACAAGAAGTACCCTATAGGTTTCTTGACAGACATGACGGACAGACAGACAGACAGACAGACAGATAGACAACAAAGTGATCCTAGAAGGGTACCGTTTTTCCTTTTGAGGCACGGAACCCTAAAAATACGTATTATACTAGAAGATGCACGCGACTTCGTCCGCATGGATTCAGGTTTTTTAAATATCTCGTGGGGACTCTTTTTTTTTTTGTTTCTCGGGTCATAAAATTGCCTACCATGCAAGCTACCTTTGTACCAAATTTCGTTAAAATTGGTTCAACTGTTAGGCCGTGAAAAGCTAGCTGACAGACAGACAGACACATTTATAATATTAGTATGGATTTACTTAAATAATGTTTATTTGCAGGTCCTCTCATTCGTCTCGTCATTCGTCTTGCCAGCAGTGCAGAAGGAGAGCAAGAGTGAAACGCTGCTCCATCGGAGTGCAGTGTAGAAGGGAGAAGGAGAAAACTGGCCCCGTGTGGGGCACCGTCGCACACAGCCTGGATTTTAAAGGAATGAAGTATCATAGGTGTGTGAGAATGCTATTATACAAAACAGCTGTTCTGTTTGGCGGCCATTTCGGCGCATTCTAAATGTTTTTTAAAAAGAATATTAACCATGTTAATCATGACTTATATTCCCCTTTCCTCTCCAACTAAGCGTAAAGCTTCTCCTTTTTGATGAAGTGTGCCTTTGGACATTTTTAAATGTAAATAATTGGTACCAAAATTTTTGGAAAATTTTTGTCTGCATGGATTTAGGTTTTTCTCTCTCTTTGATTTTCCGGGATAAAAAGTATGTGCTAATCCAGGATATTATCTATCTCCATTTCAAATTTCCGCCAAATCCGTTTCAGTTGTTTTTGCGTGAAAGAATAACAAAAATACACACATACATACACACACACAAACTTTCGCCTTTATAATATTAGTGTGATTAGTTTTTTTCCTCAAATGATATTTGTATAATATTGTCACCAGGTTGATGCGTGTGGAGACCCATCCAAACGGCGGTGCGAGCGTAGTGTACCTTTACCAGCACGACATTGATATGCTGAGTGCCACACAACAGGAGTCACTCGCTAAGGAGTTCCTAAAGGTTAGTTTTATAATAAACATTATTATACATTACACCTATGCTATGAAAATCGAATGATTCAGTCCATATTTTTAGAGTCCACAGGATTTAAAAAAAACCTAAATCCAGCATCATATATTTTTAGGGTTCCATTCCATCTGTCTGTCAGGGGGCTACATCTCTTCAACCGTAATAGGTGGAGTGTTGAAATTTTCACAGAATGTGTATTTTTATTACTGCTATAACAACAAATAATAAAAATTTGAAAATGACCATGAAGATTAATAAAAATTAAAGTGTTATTTCTGTACGATGGTACAGAACCGGCCAAATGTGACCGACTCGCACTTGACCGGTTTTTGATATTACCCATTAGAGTACATTATACATACATACATAGATACATACATTATTATGTATTTATATACTTTATTGCACCACAAAACTTAAAAGGCGGTCTTATCGCTAAATAGCTAATGTATTATTCCTTTGCAGCTGGTATTCTCGGAAGACAGCGAGGGTTGGGCGTACTTTGTCTGCGGAGTGGTCCGAGGCGCTGCGGCCAGGCTACCCTGTCTGCTGCAGTATCTGGCAGAGCAGCACCCCACCCTGACGGTGAAGGCCGGCGTGTTGGCGCGCGCCTCCGACATCGAGACCACCACCATCAGCAAATATTACCAACAGGTACCCAGGTTAATCCTCTTTTTTAACCCCCGACCCAAAGAGAGGGGTGTTATAAGTTTATCTTTGTATCTGTCTGTGGCATCGTAGCTCCTAAAATAATGAACCGATTTTAATTTAATTTTTTTTTGTTTGAAAGGTGGCTTGATCGAGAGTGTTCTTAGCTAATCCAAGAAAATCGGTTCAGCCGTTTGGAAATTATCAGGTCTTTTCTAGTTACTGTAGCCTTCACTTGTCGGGGGTGTTATAAATTTTTAATTTACACTTGTTCTACAACCGCACCGCACGCCACCGCAAGCAATTTCACCCTCACCGAATCGACCGTCCGTTGTGCCAGATCCTTTTTTCCACGCACATGCAAACTGTGGAATCAACTTCCATCGGCGGTGTTCCCACTAGATTACAACATGGGGTTATTCAAGAGGCGGATCAACAAATTCCTGAAAGGCCGGCAACGTATCGGCGGCACCTCTGGTGCAGCAAATGTTCATGGGTGGCGGTACTCACTTAACACCAGGTGACCCGCCTGCTTGTCTGCTCACTATTTTATTATATAAAAAAAAAAGATATTATGATTTTCCTCCATATTAGGCTGAATCAACATTTGCTAGCAGTTCTGATTCTAGTCTAGAGCTAATTTATAAATTAAAAAAAAAACCAGGGGTCTATTAGTTGACAATTATCATGATCATCAAAGTAAGCAACTCTTACGGTGCTTACTTTGATGATCATGATAATTGTCACGTTGTTACGGTGCTAAGAAGGTATCTTATACTTTGTTCCAGGTGCAACAATCGTACTTGGCTGGTACTTTTCGCTGCGGGCCGCTGCATCAGATCTCTCTAGTGGGCACAGTGCACGAGGAGGTCGGTGGTTACTTCCCCGACATGCTCGACATGCTGTCGGAATGCCCCTTCCTTAACCTGGTGAGATATTATACACTTGCATGTTACTTCAAGGGTTAAATGTGTGTGAGCAGTTGGCGAGACATGCTCTAAAATATATTTGTTTGTGCATATAATTAATAAATAAATTTAAATAAAAGGGAGGAATATAAAAAAAAAAAAAAAAATTAAAAATAAGTAAAATTTATTCAGGCAGAACTTGAGAGTAAAGTCAGGTCCACTGCGCCATGTGACGAACAAAATTATCAGTAAATTAATCAGTTATTTTCGGAAAAGTCATGTTTCATCTCTGTCTCTCCCTAAATATAAATTAGCAATTTTCTTTAGTACCTAATTTTCTCATTCTGGAGGTGGGCGTTAACAAATGTAACACGGTTTCTAACTAAAGCAATTGTTACCGTTCTTTACTTTTAAGGCAATGTAAAGAGAAAAATGCGTTTAAGCAAGCGTAGTGTGGGACGCCCTCCAGCACGATGGACCGACGATATAAAGCGGCTGGCGGGAAGTGGCTGGATGAGGAAGGCTGAGGATCGGGTGTGGTAGCGCTCTATAGGGAAGGCCTATGTCCAACAGTGGACGTCCACAGGCTGATGAAAGAGAAAAATAAAGATTTTTCATTAAAAAACCAATTATAATTGTTGTTTTATCAGACAATGCCGTGGGGCCCAATGTCGGCCGTGGAAATGGAGCCCAAGGAGTCAAACGACGGCCCCATCCTGTGGATCAGGCCGGGCGAGCAACTGGTGCCCACTGCTGAACTTGGCAAGAGTCCCATCAAGAAGAGAAGGTATAACATTCAAAATTCAAAATGTTTTTACTCATATTATATTTTATAATAAAATTCCACAGTCAATTTTAGACTTGCCTTTACACAAGTTTAAAAAATCTATTAAAAGTATGCTCCTGAAAAAAGCTTATTGTACAATCGAAAATTATCTAAATGACAAAAAAGCTTGGGTTTGACTCGCTCCAGCAATACACGGCGCTGCAATTGCTTGTATACAGTATGGCATATTATTGTAAATTGAATATGTACTTGAAAAGAGCAACCGCCGAGTTTCTTGCTGGTTCTCAATAGAAACGGCATTCCGAACCAGGGGTAGATTATTTTGACGATTCAAAAGCACTTGTAAAAGTTTATTTGAATAAAAATATATTCTATTCTATTCAAAACCCTTTTGCTATTGTCGGGGGTTCCCCCGCGCCTGAATTTTTTTACTGAAAAATGGCCTCATTTCTTTAGGACGGGTATGAACGAGCTACGCAATCTACAGTACCTACCTCGTTGGAGCGAGGCGCGCGAGTTTCTCTTTGAGGATAGAACGCGCGCGCACGCGGACCACGTCGGGCATGGTCTGGACAGAATCACCACGGCTGCCGTTGGTGAGCTACTCTTGCACTCTCTCATTATTCTTTCTTGACTGACGATGAATGATATATGGTATTTTTTTAATCAGATACAAGTTAGCTCTTGACTGGAATCTCACCTGGTGGTAAGTGATGATGCAGTCCAAGATGGAAGCGGGCTAACCTAGAAGGGGTATGGCAGTTTTCGTTAAACCCCCTCCTTTGGTTTCTGCACGGCATCGTACCGGAACGCTAAATCGCTTGGCGACACGGCTTTGCCGGTAGGGTGGTAACTAGCCACGGCCGAAGCTTCAAACCAGACCAGTGAGTGGCTAAGTATGAGCCTCATATACACTGAAAATATTACTCACAATGTAATTGCTAAATCTCTTTCAACATAACTTTATCTACACAACAGGCTGACTAGACACCGTAACAGGCTTGCGACTCCTACGCTCCGCCTAAGGAAGGTCCAAAAGTCATTTATGGGAATGAAATTGCCTTTATATAAGTTTAAAAGATCTATTAAAACTATGCTCCTGAGAAAAGCATATTATGCTATCGAAGATTATGTAAATGATAAAAGAGCGTGGATTTGACCTACAGCTCGCTCCAGCAATGCGCGGGACTTTTAATTACTCGTATACATGGCATAATATTGTATATCAAATCTTTGAAAAGAGCAACCGCCGAGTTCCTTGCTGGTTCTTCTCGGTAGGAAAGGCATTCCGAACCAGTGGTAGATGCTCTTGACGATTCAAGAGTACTTGTAAAAGTCTAATTGAATAAAAATATTTTGAACTAGAGGATGCCCGCGGCTTCACCCGCGTGGGGTTCGGTTATTTTTAAATCCCGTATGAACTCTTCAATTTTCCAGGATAAAAAGTAGCCTATGTCCTTCCCCGGGATGTATCCCAAGTCTGTACCAAATTTTATTAAAATCGGTTCAGTGGTTGGCCCGTGAAAACGCAGCAGACAGACAGACAGACAGACAGACACACTTTCGCATTTATAATATTAGTATGGATTTGAATTTACAGGTGTTCTGAAAGCAATCCACTGTGGGGACGAGTCAGACAGAGGCAGAATTACTAAAGACGTGGTCGCTTTCCATGCGGGGGACTTCAGCAAACTCGTGTCACTGTTGCAGCTGGATCTATACGAGCCGCCCATCTCACAGTGCGTCACATGGTAAGTGTCACCACTTCAATCATGTCAAGTGGTTGGTCACCTCAAAAGGAAATACGGAACCCTTATAGGATCATGTCTGTCTGTCGCGTCTGTCAAGAAAGCCTATAGGGTACTTCCCGTTGATCTAGAATTGTGAAATTGGGCAGGCAGCTATGTCTTATAGCATAAGTGAAGGGAAAACCGTGAATTTGTGGTTATATCACAAAAAAAACCGGCCAAGTGCGGGTCAGACTCGTGCACTGAAGGTTCCGTACTTGGGTATTTTTTCCAATATTTTGCACGATAAATCAAAAACTATCACACATAAAAATTAAAAATCTGTTTTAGGATGTACAGGTAAAGCCCTTTATACCCCACTTGGTACAGTTATCTTATTTTGAAAATTGAAACACATTTTAATTTTTTTTTATGATGTAACCACAAATTCACCTACCTACCTACCAAATTTCATGATTCTAGGTCAACGGGAAGTACAGGTTTCTTGACAGACAGACAGACAACAAAGTGATCCTGTAAGGGTTCCGTTTTCCTTTTGAGGTACGGAACCCTAAAAATATTGAGATTTGTAATATAACAAATAATTAGTTTACTGAATCACATCAAGATGGCGCTGTACGTCATTAACTTGCAAATTTTTGTCATACTGGTTGCAGATTTCTTGTACAATGGTAGGGAACCCTACGTGCGTGAGTCCGGCTCGCACTTGACCGGCTATTTTTCTGATTAGTGACACCATAAAATACTGTTTCCAGGTTGGAAGAAGCGAAACTGAACCAACTGCGTCGCGAGGGCGTGCGTTACTCAAGACTACCGCTGTGCTCTGACGATGTCTACTTCCTACCCAGAAACATCATACACCAGTTCCGGACCGTGTCTGCGGTCACCTCCATAGGTATAGTACGCGACAGGTCGAGATGGCTATCGGGGTATGAGGCGGGGGGACGCCCCGCACACCCACGCTTTCCCGCACCGTCCCCACCCCGATTACCATCTCGATTGTCTACGTTAGTAAACAGTTATGGACACAATGTGAACCTAAGAGAACTTGTTTACTAGCTTGTGACGTCACACGTGTCATGTGACCAGCGCCATCACAGAAATGTCGCTTTTGGCGCGGTCTTCGAAACTTTTTATAAAAAAGTTAAAAACTAAAACTCGACTGCGATCGTCCTAATAAACGCTGAAATATTAGAGTAAATTTGTTTGTCTGTCGCTTGGTATATTTTAATGTTGTTGTACATTCATATTCATGAGCTTAGAACTTTCTACTCTTTCGTTTGACACCCCACTCAATACAATGGCAAAAAATATTTTTTTGGAGACCTCCACTTTTATAATATAATTAATCTGTTAGGTCAATTTTTTCGTATAAAATATAGCCTATGTCACCCGGACCTTTACAACGAATCAATTGACACCTCATTTATCAAAATCGGCCCAGTAGTTTAGGAACACACAGAATTTGGATACAAACATACATACATAGACTGCTAAAATCATAACCCTTCCTTTTGGTTTTGCCGCAGTCGGGTAATTAGATAAATAGCCTATTGTATATGTATGTGTTTCCGCAGCGTGGCATCTTCGTCTGAAGCAGTACTACGCGTCGTCGGAAGCCTCGTCTCCAGCAGATGAACGTCCTCCGCCCGACCAGCCCATCATCAACCATACCGGTACATATTTCTATTTCTTATCATGAGTTGCACTAACTCATAGCCTTTTCTTTTAGTTCTGATTTACAATTGGTCAAGTATAGTGATGAGTAGCAGGCCCCCTAACTCTTCCGAATCACATGGTAAAAATTTAATCAACTTGTAAGAATAATTCAAAGTATTTAGAATGAAAAAAAAAAGTTTATTTCTTAAGTTGTGCCACACATTTTACAAGCGTATGCGTTATCTGAAAGTATTATATCAGTATATTATCATTTAGTTTATCTTCTACGTAAAAATAAACTAATTCACGCTTTATTATTTGTATTAATAAATTATTCTTTATTTCACAGAAACTAAGAAATCCACAAAGCACAAGAGCGGCGTCATAGAAATGAGAGCTCTAAGCGCTAAGTTCAAAGAGAAAGCAGCGCTCAAAATATCCGAAACCAGAAAGAGTCTGGAAGTCAGAGGAGAAACAAAAGAGAAAACTGACGAAAAGAAGGACAGACGATCAGAAAAACATGAAAGAACAGAAAAAACTGACAAGGACAAACATAGACACAGAGATGACAAACATAGAACCGACAAATCCGACAGTCGGACTGAGAAACTTGACAAATCAACAGAAAAATTGGACAGATCAGACAAATTGGACACCAAAACGTCTGACAAAGAAAATAAATCTGACAAAATTGACAGAACAGATAAAGAAAAACAAATTGATAGTCGGACAGATAAATCGGACATCAAAACTGATAAAAGTGACCGCTCGGACAAAGATCGGTCATTAGATCCAAAAACTGATAAAAACGATAGCCGAGCAGAAAAATCTGACCACAAATCCGATAGCAGAACTGAGAAGGAAAATAGAACAGTGGAAAGGTCGGATAAATCGGATCGGTCGTCCGACAAATCGCACGACAGTCACCGACGACATTCTTCATCCCGACACAGATCACACCACAAATCTGAGAGATCAAGAGATCATAAAGATTACAAAAAGGATCACAAATCTGACGAGAAGAAATACGAAAGGCACAGAGAAAAAGTGAAAGAAGAAGTGAAAGTGAGGGAGGTGAAAAGTGAATCCAAAGTGCAAAGTGAAAAGTTACCGCAATCGGTCCACCGGCCTCCAGATTAGGTGTGTGTGTGTTTAGACACTTGATTTGTGCTTAGTGTGCGTTTTTTGAAAAAACAGTTTGCACCTTGTGTCGGTTGGCCAAAATAATGTTATTGTTGTGTTGTGGTATTATTAACATGAAAATTACAGAATTTCGGTTTTTTTTTTACATAAAAAAAGATTGAAAAACAAAAAGCTATGCAAATTGGCACAGTTAGAAATCTGAGAGTTGAGACTTTCATCTGAAATATGTTTATTTCAGAAATTATTTATTGTTAGAGCACTTGCCAAAACATGTATATCGAATTTCTTGTATATTATTTTTTCTTAATTTTTTTACCAGTGTCTATTGCCAAAAACTTCATTGAAATTTTGAATTTGATGTCTAAAATTGAAAAGTTATCGAATAAAAAAATTTACTAATCAAAATGTCCTTCAAATGTCAATTTCTTAAAAAAAATGAAACAAAAATACCTTAATTTAGTACTATAATAAGTGCTAAACAAATTTGATCTCTATTACAACCGCACAAGGTTCAAAACGCTTCAAAAGACTCGCTAAGTACCTTATTGGTAGAATAGGATAATGACCCTGTAAATACTAGGATTAAGTCTCGTAGAGGCTAAGCAAAGAATGATTGAATGCGCAGTTTTAGATACTACCCTCGTTTTGCTAAAAAGTGACTAACCACAAAAAAATTGTTTTTAAGTCATTGCCAGAAAAATGTGGGAATTTTGTAAAACTGATGTTTCTAAAAAAGTATTCTAACATATGACCCAAGTTTTTTAGTTGGGTTCTACATCACAAACTTTTTCAGAAATGTCAGTTTTTCTTAATTCCCATGTTATGTACCTATAAATAAAAAACTAGTTTCTGGGATAGTCTCTTTTTAACAAAAGGAAAGATTGCTAATTTTGTTGTACACAGTCTCTATATTCTCTCTGCATCATATCATTTGCTGAGGTCCATAACCTCTTCCATTAAACACATTTTTTTTTTATAATAATGCGGTATACTCATCTATGAGTGCTTAAGCTACCATACAAATAGTTGTATGGCTATTTCGGAACGTATTGTCGGATTCGGATCGGATGCAGTGCGTAATCGGACGATTATATTGACAGATTACGGATAGGTTTGATTTTAGTTATTTTTAGTCTTCAGAGAATTGTGTACAACTGAATAAGCGCTAATTATACCTATTTTAACTTTTTTTTTATTTTAAACCAGTGATTTTATTTTATCGTTTTATTTTTCATACTAACTACATGCATGCATACCAACCCTTGCAGTATTAAACTGATTTATATACAACTAATTTTAACCATTTTAAGGAACTTTTTTAGTTTCATAATTTCATTTATATTTCGTGTCTCACGACTGTTTTAGTCAAATACTCGCCGCGTTTAAGTAAAATTGGAAGTCAAATCAGCTACTTTTTATCAAATGTCAAAACGCTCGCTTAGTATGGGAGCTTGTATGAAATACACAGATGTGACGTCATGCACATTTGACGTAATTTGACGAACTTTTTTTTAGTTAAATCGATAATTTAAAATGGCTAGTAAACTCAAAACTAGCAGTGATTGTGGGTTTTACGAATTTTGGAACACCCTCTATTTAATAAATACAAGGAAATGTTATTTTTGGCATAGGCATCATCCCCATTGGAAGTTTTTCACTCATTTGCAAGCCCTAAGACAAAATCATAATAAATAATTCTAGTATTTGTCCAATTCATTTGGACCAGGCAAAGGTCATAGACCATACAGCCATAATTTTTCTTGTGGTAGTCCAAACTCAAAAAATAACTCGCATTTTTTCTACTTTTGGAAAATTGTCAAGTTTACGTTGGTTTAATTTTTTTTTAATTAAACTTTTTTTTTCATTTTATTTTTTCTTACCCACATCTAAAACTGCGTTCTGAATGTGATGTAAAAGTTTTAAAGTCGAAGTTTAATAATAATAATAAAATTAATAAAGTAAAATAAATTTTAAGAAGAAGATAAATTTTAAATATCCACACATATTTCTAATGAATGTGCACTAAAACCGTCTTCATGTTGTACGATACGACATCGACAACGATCGCCGATCCGATATTTGGACTTTGTCTCTATAGTACGCTCCACACCTTTTATAAAAGGATTTAAAAAAATTACACGCGTTTTAAAAAGTATTTTTCGAGTTATCACCAAAAAAACTTGGAAAATGTAGAAAGAATTGATGCTTTCTAAAAAACTATGCTAAGGAAGACCAAGGTTTAGCAAGTTAGTTTTTAGGTTGGTCCTGAGTTTTTTGGCGATAACTTTAAAACTACGTTTCGGGGTTACGCTTTTCAGTAAAAGGAATAGTAAGGTTGAAATCTATAGAGCGCACTTTCACTTTGCTTTACTTGAGTTTCAGTTAAAACGAGACAGATTGATGCCAGTGGTATAAAGCTGTCTCGTTTTAACAGTGTCTTAAGTCTGCCTTAGTTTCTAGTTTGGATAAAAAAATATAGTTTTCTGAAAAAAATTGGGAAGAGAAAGGTCACAAATATCGGATCCGCACCCGAGAAATATATCGTATCGTACAAGTGAAAATACTGTAAGAGTAAAAAGATATATTGATAGTTTAGTTAAGGTTAGAGTAAATTTTTTTGTGATTTTTAAAAAATAACTATTATTAAATTATTTATTACATCACTGTTGATGTTACGCGGCTGAGTGACGGATACCGGAACCTTAATAGCTCGTTCACACAGGCTGCGTATGCGTAGACGTAGCGCGTACCATTGCGTTGTAATTTATGGAACTGTATGAAACATGGCATACCGCTTGCGTAAAGCGTGGATGTATGCGTAACCCGGTGTGTTAGGGGTTTACGCGCTTCACTACGTACGTGTCACGTGTACGCAATTAGTGTGAATCGGCCTTTAATTACTTCCGAGTTATTTATTTTGAGAATGGAGTATATTTTAAACACAAGTACAGTAATATCACTTTTACAAGTCGATTAGGTATGTAATTTAATAACAAATGAAAAGAAAATACCTATTGTAAAATTACTTTTGAGTAGTATTTGAAATTGTGAATGATTTGGTCTGACGAATGATATTATATCAATATATGTTACGTTCTTATTATAATATAATATAATATGGCGTATGGAAACAGTATTCGCTGATGAACAAGAAAGAAGATACGAAATGCCCAAGAGCATAAGAGATAACGAATGTTTTACTTATCCTTTTTTACATATTATTATGTATTATAATATCATTGGATCTTTCCAAATCTTGTTTGTTAAATTCAACCAGATGGATAACTAATAATTTTGTAAAAAGACAGTTTTTAAATCTTCAATAAATTATAAACCAATTTTTAAACTTGCCTATTTTTTTACACTGTGAGATAACAATTTTTTTTTATTTGTTTTCATCTCTTAACGTAATAATCGATTTTTTTTTTTTTTTGATTCATTTAGTACACTAATTTGATAATTTCTTTTCTTTAAAGAATATTAGCCATGCTAGTCATAACTAATAGGAGTATTAGTTCCTAGCACAAGCTTTACGCTTAATTGGAGGGGAAAAGGGAGCCTTCCCCCTCCAATTAAGCGTAAAGCTTGTGCCAGGAGTGGGTACGACAATAGTGCAACGGGTGGGATTTGAACCGCCGACCTTTCGGAATTCAGTCCGCTCCTCAACCATTGAGCTATCGAGGCTCTAAATTAGTATCTGAATTAAAAACAAGTATAAATTGTGTAAATTAAAATATTATTACATCCCCGACAAGTGAAGGTTACAGTAACTAGAAAAGAGCTGATAACTTTCAAACGGCTGAACCGATTTTCTTGGATTATAGCTAAGAACCACCAAGCCACCTTTCAAACGAAAAAAAACTAAATTAAAATCGATTCATTAGTGTAGGAGCTACGATGCCACAGACAGATAGATACATACGTCAAACTTATAACACCCCTCTTTTTGGGTTAAAAAGTTCTTTTCTGATGTAACCGGCAAACAAGTTGAACAAAAGTACTCTGTGCAAGTTGAACCTTGGCGCGTGCACGCGATTGGTTGATCAGTTGTCGCGGGACACGCCATTGGTTGATAAGCTGACCCTTGCTTCCCGGGTTTCATCAACTTTTATGGGCACGGTTATGGTATTTAAAGGTTTGTAATAAAAATGCCCATAAATGTACTGTCGTAATCTCGATGTATTTTCTGTCGTCAAGATATGGTTTTACAACACACTCACATTACAAGGGTAACTCAAACTTAAAACTTAAAATAGGTACTTACTTAAACGTAAAATAGGTTTTTTGATGTACAAGTAAAATTCGCTATCAAATTATATCGCGTATGCAAAAGACCACGTGGTATCGACCGGAAGGCAACATGCGCTTCGCGTCGGATGCAAGTTTTGACTGGAATTAGGTCAATGCAGTGGCCGCGCGCCGAGTTACATTATTTTCTATGCGCCTGCGCAGCGTATAGTGAGGGCGCATGGTCGACGCTTGCCGATATCGACAACCTTGTCGATAAAATATATAAATTATGATTTAAATGAAATATATGAATGAATGTGATCTGAATGGAATGTGTGTGTGAAATAATATGTGTGGTGTGGTGTAGTGAAGGTCCCCATACTTTCTCCTAGGTACGCCACTGAAGCATCTACATAAAAAATTAAAATTTTGTATGGAAATTTTTATAATTTTATTTCGTCATTTTACTTCAGCATTGTGTTTATCAGATCAAAGTACCATGGGTACGTGTCGTCTTTATATACTAATTACCAAACACCCTGTATAGCGATAACGGCATTCCGAACCAGTGGTAAATTATTTGACGATTCAAAAGCACTTGTAAAAGTTTATTTGAATAAAAATCTATTCTATTCTATTCTATTCTATAGAGCGCACTTTGACTTTGCTTAGACTTAAGACATTGTTCTTTTTTTTAACTTGTTACTAATACAAGAGGCGGCTGCTACCTCTGACGTGGTGTCAGAGACGTTTGTAAGTTTTTTTTTAAATTTTGTACTATAAAAATACTGTATCTTAAGACACTGTTAAAACGAGATAGCTTTATACCACTGCCATAAATCTGTCTCGTTTCAACTGAAACTTAAGTCTAAGCAAAGTCTAAATCCCCTCTATAGATTTCAACCTTAGTGACCAAGTTTGCCGAGCACTATGAAAGCAAAATGAAACAAAATTTTAAATAATTTTCTTTATTATGTATTTGCTTATAATATCGCAGTTTCTGTAACATAAATGAAAATCAAAAAAAAAGATAAAAAAAAAACACCGACACAATCGCATTTAAGTACAAACGAAACAAAATTTTATTCAGTCAAAATATAAAACTCAATACAATTAAATGTATATATATCGATTAAAATAATCATGCAATATGTAGGTATCAGGTATAACATTATTATAGTAAAAAATATTATTGTCATATTTATAAATATTGTTTTTACATTATTGTCATAAATATTAATCTTACACTAAAACATAGTATTTTTCTTTAAATTTTGAATATAAAATCTCAAAAAATTCGGTAAATAATAGCTTAAATCTTCAGTTTTTTATTCATTCGTTTTATTTTCTTGTATGATTGAAGTAGGTAGTACCCAATTTATATAATATAATTTTATTTTACCTATATTTAGCACCATATTTTGATTTTGTGCGTTCAGTAAATGGCACCTCTTTTACAAATAATAATCTTTTAATAATTAAATTAAATTCTGTGATAGCACCAGCTAGTCAGATTTTGTCATAATATAATATAATATGCCCTTAAAATATATTTTAACAATATTTTTTGACAAAAAGGAGCATAATAATTAACAATTTATTAATGTAAGTAAAACTTCTCTTGAAAATAATCCAGACCTTTTTTGACGGAAGTTACTACCGTTTTTAAAATGGCCGCCAAACAGAATAGCTATTTTGAGATCGCCATCTTTTATCAAGGTGTTTCAATACCAAGTAAGTAAGTAGTTAGCGCCAAAAATTTTTTTTTAACAATTGTCATCATTGATTTAAATTGATGTCACATAAAAATTGACATCTATTTACTAAAAAAATTATTGTCACAAAATTAGACCTTAAAAATAGATATACATATCAGATGTAAATATTTTTTTTTCGATAAATACTTCAACTAAAACTAAGCTTCATTTTTTGATTTAGTATAGAAGAGGGTCCTTAAAAACTATGTAACTTTTATATATTTCACAGTAAATATATTGAAAAGTACACAGTGTTGAGAAAAAATCCATAAATTACGTAAACTCTGACCTTCTACAATCTACATATCGCAGGTAATATTTTATTTACTATGTTTATAGTTTTACGATAAAAAAAGTTACTTTGAGATGTTAAGTTTATCCCTAAGGCTGTTCTTTACATTTATGGTCAAAATGTCCAAAAAAAAATCATTTTGAAAATATAATAAAAAGTTGGGGTCATTAAAAGTAGTTTTCGTAATTTATGGATAGATCTCTTAATCTAATTGCACTTTTATTTAAGGCACCGTCATTCAAAATGCAAACACTATCAGTCCTATAGATACAATAAATATTATTCATGCGAAACTTTGTATTTTAATACTAATGATGTCATGATTTTGCAGTTTAAGACGAATTGTCGCGGCACATTTAAAAAAATATGATTTTGAAAAAATTCTGAAAAAATCTTTTTTTTTTTTTTGAGTTTTCATGTTTGTGAGAACTCGCCTTAAATGGATTTAACTAATACTTTAGACTAGATTTCTTAAACTAACGAGTAACTTCTTATGAATAAAAATTGATAAATTATTACAATTATTATTAGGTAATAACATTATAGATGAATTAAATAATACCTAATAAATACAAAAGTTTGAAATCAGATCGAAAAAATTGAGACTTTTTAAAAATAAGTGGCAAGAGAAATTGAGACGTTTTTAATGGTGTAACGTTAAAAAATAATGCTTTGGTAAATTTTGAGGCGGTTCCACGACTCCACTCGATGGTCACTAGAAAAAAAATTTAAACTTAAAAAAATAAACTAAAAAATATAAGTACTTATTGAAAAACAGTTAAAAAGATCTTATTTTGTTTCGGAATTTCTCGGAAAATAAAAAAATAAAATAAAATTAGATTAAAAATCGGCCAAGTGCGATTCAGACTCGCGCACCGAGGGTTCCATACTCGAGTATTTTTCCGACATTTTGTACAATAAATCAAAAATTAACTATGCATAAAACAAATGAATTAAAATCTGTTTTAGAATGTACAGTCCTTTCATATGGTACCACTTGGAATAGTTATTATTTTACTTTGAAAATTGAAAATACTATTTTGTTCATGAACATATTTTAATTTTTTTTTGTGATGTAACCACAAATTCACAGTTTTCGAATTTTACCCTCTACTTGTGCTATACCTACCCTAACTGCCAAATTTCATGATTCTAGGTCAACGGGAAGTACCCTATAGGTTTTCTTGATAGACACGACGGACGGACGGACAGACAAACAGACAACAAAGTGATTCCGTTTAGTCCTATAAGGGTTCCGTTTTTTCCTTTTGAGGAACGGAAATCTAAAAAAAGGAAATATTACGAGTAGGTAATAAACTCAGCTTTGAATAAAAAGAGAGGGCCAAAAGTTCTTTAAAGCAAAACCATTATAATTATTAATATTATAGTGAACTCACCACAAATCGGTTAACTTTTGTCGCAACAGTTTTATTGACCGTTGTCGTTTGAACCTTCATGTTCTCAAACTTTTCACGTAAACTGCAAGAAAAATAAGTCAATGGTCACTAAAAGTACTTGTATTTATTATAGTACAGTCATTTGACGTTCAAAAAGGGGGTTAAAATGAAAGTTCGGAAAGAGCACTCGAAATCTATAAAACCACCAATTTTCAAAACTCCCGGAAAACTTTCCATATAAAACTACCAAATTACTGGACTATTATGTATAAATGATATATGAAAGCCTGACCAGAACAATAATATTAAAATATAGCCCGTACAAAATGAGAACTCACTCGCTAACTCTATGTGTCAATTATTGTCATGTCAAAAGTACAGTTCACCTTTATTTCGTACGCATTATTCGTCACATCGCGGAAACCTGTGGAAGGCTGGAACATACCTCTTAGCAGTTTCCAGCTGGGATTCCCCGTCCTCTTCATACTGTC